>NC_083465.1:26149458-26214458 GCF_030014155.1 Tachysurus vachellii
TTGAAGTGTCCAATGGAGTTATGAGATTTGCGCTCAAGCTATTTGCAAGACTTTAGATTGGTTAATAACTTGTATAAATAACAGACCCACGTGGGGACTGACCAATAGCATCGATATGTGAAAAAATATGAAATTGACCAAATTTGGACATACGAGGTTTCCGCCCGACAGCGACGATATGTTAATTTATCTTTAGTAATGATTTTTTCTTGTGTATCATTCCTATATACCCCGTGTGCCTTTCCCATGTACCTTCCCCATCTACCCTCCCTGTGTGCCCCCTTTTCTTATTATAACACCAAAGGGAGAATAAATCTCTAATAGGATCTCTAATGGGTTCAGCAAATAAGTGTAAAGGTCAGGTGTCCACAAACGTCTATCCATATAGTGTTTCTCAGAGTAGGACTGGGGATGTTTCATGATCCCCAGGAGGAGCTGGGATCTGTACCTAGGACAGAAGAGTCTGCACTGACATACTCAGTCTGCTGGCACTGAAGCTCCCAGGATAAGATGAAGAAAAACGAATGAATGAACGATTGCAGCATGGCTGTCCTTTCTCTGTGGAATCTTGTCCCCTATCACATGATCACATGGCAATGAGAACAGTGCAAATGAGAGAGTTGCCATGATATTTTATATACTGTTTGTGATCGCAGGTTTGTCTGGTCCTCCTGGTGCTGGTAAATCCTCCTTCATTGAGGTTCTGGGGAAAATGCTGACAGGAAAAGGCCACAAAGTGTCTGTCTTGGCTGTGGACCCTTCCTCATGCACTACAGGAGGTAAGCTGTGCTACACACAGTACTGTTATGTCGTCAGGTCTGGTAACAAAATTTTAATAAAGTAAAGTCAGTGTGAACGACACTGTGCTGTCACAGGTTCGCTGATGGGGGATAAGACACGGATGACCGAGCTTTCGCGAGACATGAACGCCTTCATCCGGCCGTCACCGTCTTCGGGCACGCTCGGTGGGGTAACAAGGACCACCAATGAAGCCATAGTCCTGTGTGAAGGAGCAGGATATGACATCGTGCTCGTCGAAACAATGGGTAAATGTGGAGCTCTTATTTATTTGTTCGTTTGTTTATCCATAAATCTCTATTTTTTTAACCTAGAACATCAACTAATATATGTGCAGTTCATGTCTTTGTGTGTGTGTGTGTGTGTGTGTGTGTGTCCAGGTGTTGGACAGTCTGAATTTGCTGTGGCTGATATGGTAGACCTTTTTGTATTGTTGATTCCGCCAGCAGGAGGCGACGAGCTACAGGTCAACATTCCACTTCATTTAACTCCGTTTTTTGAAAAAAACAAACATTTTTTTGACATAAATTTCTCCCTTTATCCCTTTTTTTATTTATTTGGGTAATACAGGGAATAAAGAGAGGCATCGTTGAGAAAGCCGACCTGGTCGTGGTCACGAAGTCAGACGGTGATCTGGTCGTTCCGGCACGAAAGATTCAAGCCGAGTACACGAGTGCATTAAAGCTGCTCAGAAAGAAAACCAAAACCTGGACACCTAAAGTACGTCTCCATGCAAGCGGGTGTTCGTTGTTTAGATGTTTTTTTTTTTGTTTTTTTTACGTATAACACACATAAGCAAAGGATAAGGTTTAAAATGATTCACAGAATTTGCAGGGAATGGTATGAATATCCAAAAGCCTCTTAGTTGAAAAGAGAGTCTGGATGATTAAAAGATTACAGTTACTCAAACAATCGTTGTTACAAAAGTCATCTCACAATATTTCGAAGCTTGAGGCGTTCGGGTTACAGCAGAAGAAGTCCGTCAGGCTCTGCTCCTGTGAGCCAAGAAGAGGAACCTGAGACTGCAGTGTGTAAAGGAAGATCTTTTCTCAATCTAAATATTTTTCACAACATTATAAAGATCGATTGAAGTGAAGATCTTGGGATTTCTTCTCACAACCTTC
This sequence comes from Tachysurus vachellii, assembly GCF_030014155.1. NCBI lineage: Eukaryota > Metazoa > Chordata > Actinopteri > Siluriformes > Bagridae > Tachysurus > Tachysurus vachellii. The sequence goes on from NC_083465.1 coordinate 26,151,381, forward strand.
CAGGCACTCCTCGTATCCTCCTGATGTTTCCTCTTAATAATTTCTCTCTAATCTCTTGTCTTCTTCCTGTTGAAATCTCTTTGAAATGAAACCTATTTTGTCTCTAAAATAATAATTCCCCAGGAGGTGATGTTTGTCTTGTTGTTCCTGCACTGTGGCCAGCAGAGGAGGCTGTTTCTTATCTGTTTTGCTTCAGACGCTTCTGCTCGGTACATGCGTCCCGCACATGTCAGCCTGAGCCGGAAACCGACCCTCGTCCACAATACAGTTCATAAAACAGTCCTGGGCTGCGATTCAGATGACATTCCTGCCTGTGAATACTCGCCTTTATGCCAGAGGACCGATCCACCTTCTTTAATTAACACCAGGGATCGGATGCCAGCAGCGCTGACCGACACGGCTAGCGTCACGCGTAACATTCTGCTAAACGACCGACTTTGGCGCAGCTCTGGTATCCTCGGTCCACCCCGTTCCTTCACATTCTGCATTACACTGATTGAGCTTAGGGTTTCATGTACTGTATATAACATGCTGTAATGTCTAATTCCCAGCATGCTATTCTCTGCCTTTTGGACACTGGCACACAGCCCTTTGTCTTTTATCCCCACAGCAGTACATCTGCCTATTGGCAGCACGCCAGCGTGGCATTTCACTGATTAGAGGCCACCCACTCACACGAGAGTCGCTCTCATCTTTGTCTCCATATCCACAGAGGGCTCTCAGTGCAGCATCCCTTTCACTCAGCCATATTGATTTCTTTTTTCCCCCCTTTGCTCTGAAGACATTCCAGCCTGTAGTTCATCAGTCACTGAAAGCCAGAAGGCCTGCGTGGGTGTGCTTAACCTTCTTGCATGTCCACAGCTTTGTCAGTACCTTTTAAAGAAGATATTAAATTCATCCTGCCAGAGTTTCTCCTGCGTCGCTTTGATATGTCGGACGCGTCACACCAATCTGCTCGTACTGGATTTTTGACCGGTGAAAAAAATCTTTCCTTTAACATGAGCTTAAATGCAGATGCCCTGTATGTATGTAGGTTTAGTAAAAAGGCCCTCGGACGACGTGTTAGAACGAAGCGAAGCGGGTCTGAATCAATATTTCTTTTCCACTCTGAACCTTGGAAAAATTTGTATGAAAAATCCTTCTTTTTTTGGTCGAAACAAATGAGGAAACATTCCACCCTCTATTTCAGTTACCGTTTATCTATTCGAAGATTCAAGAACTTGTAAAAGTGTAATATGTAAAACTTTTGCCTTCACACAGGACTTCTGCTATTTCTAACTGCAGATTTATTAATCAGACTGTCCAGGAATTTTTTTTTGGTCAATGTTATGCTATTGCTGTGATACACATATGTAATGATCTCTATAGAAAATCTGCGGTGATTTTTTTACAAATATCAGTTCAGTTTATTTGTATGGCGCTTTTAACAATTCACTTTTTCTCAAAGCAGCTTAACAGAAATATAGAGAATATTTTATTTAATTTTACTCACTCACTCACTCACTCATCTTCTACCGCTTATCCGAACTACCTTGGGTCACGGGGAGCCTGTGCCTATCTCAGGCGTCATCGGGCATCAAGGCAGGATACACCCTGGACGGAGTGCCAACCCATCGCAGGGCACACACACACACTGTCATACACTAACACACTCACATTCACTCACACACTACGGACAATTTTCCAGAGATGCCAATCAACCTACCATGCATGTCTTTGGATCGGGGGAGGAAACCGGAGTACCCTGGAGGTGTGAGGCGAACGTGCTAACCACTAAGCCACCGTGCCCCTATTATTTAATTTTATTAATATAAAATTAGGGGGGCACGGTGGCTTAGTGGTTAGCACATTGGCCTCACACCTCCAGGGTTGGGGGTTCGATTCCCGCCTCCGCCTTGTGTGTGTGTGGAGTTTGCATGTTCTCCCCGTGCCTCGGGGGTTTCCTCCGGGTACTCCGGTTTCCTCCCCCGGTCCAAAGACATGCATGGTAGGTGGATTGGCATCTCTGGAAAAATTGTCCGTAGTGTGTGATTTGCGTGAGTGAATGAGAGTGTGTGTGTGTGTGCCCTGTGATGGGTTGGCACTCCGTCCAGGGTGTATCCTGCCTTGATGCCCGCTGACTGAGGCACAGGCTCCCCGTGACCCGAGGTAGTTCGGATAAGCGGTAGAAGATGAATGAATGAATGAATGAATGAATGAATGAATATAAAATTAATGTTTAAAATTAAGTAACTATTTATCTCTAACATTTAGCCCTAATGATCAAACCCCAGGCAACAGTGTCAAGGCAAAAATCCCTGAGATGATATGAGGAAGAAACCTTGAGAGGAACCAGACTCAGAAGGGAACCTCATCCTTATTCGAGTGACACTGGACAGGAAATAATTGCAAGCTTTTCCAAATATCACAGAGTTTGTTTTTTTTTTTTTGCAGTTTGATGATAATTTCAAAAATTGCAAAATCCTGGACGGAAAACTGTGTCTTGAAATTTAGCGTGTTGTAGAGATAAAGTCATGTTGTGTTGATATGATTCTCTCTCTCTCTCTGACTTTATCTCTCTCTCTGTCTCTCTCTGTCATCCTGCTCAGGTGGTCCGGGTGTCTGCTCAGACAGGACAGGGTATACCCGAGCTCTGGGACATCATGCTGCAGTACCGTGATGCCATGTTGTCTAGCGGTGAGCTGCAAACCCGCAGGCGTGAGCAACAGAAGGTCTGGTTGTGGAGCCTGATCCAGGAAAACGCCCTGCGCCATTTTCAGGAACATCCACAGGTTCAAGCAGCGCTGCCCGAGATGGAGCGCAGGGTGGCACAAGGAGAGGTTTCTCCCGGACTGGCAGCCGACCTCCTGCTGAGGGCCTTCAGGACCACACAGTAACACAAAGCCCATTTCATACAGATGTGAAGAAGAATGAATCATGACACTTTCCTGGTTTAGCTTCGTTATTTGGGTCGATGTAATCCCGGGCAGATTGCGGATGTCTTTGCTCTTGTGTATCTGATTGAGATCATGAAGCAGGGGTGGACAAATCATCCTAAAAGCAGGTCAGGCTCATATGAGATTCCCAGGTCCACGCTTTGGCCCTGAAACCTAACCGATAACACTAAAAAAGGTGCTATTTACATTTCTGAATTTTGGCAGACGCTCTTATCTAGAGCTGAACACCTGATTGCAGAGTTAGTTAATTTATAGCATTATTGCTATTGGTTTCTGTCTCGAAAAATATCCAGCAAGTCGTCGGCCACCGTTTTCACAGTGCACGTGAAAGGTATTGACTCAAGTATAAATCTTTATTTTCTCTCTCTATTTTCCTGTTTGTTTTGCTTGCAGGAGACATATGTGTGTGTGTGTGACATGACTGATTTGCGCCTCACTTTACTTTGCTTCATCTAGACTGCATTTTCAGTCCCACAATTTCCTAATTCTTAAAAAAGTTTGTACTTGTGTTATTGATTCACGCGAATTAATGCAGAAGAAGGTGGGATTCAGGACAGGTTGCGTACGCCGTAGTCGCAGCATCGTGAAACACGTTATGTTTAAATAAATAACCATATATAAATTTGTTTTATGAAAGCCAAAAGCAAGCAGGGTTTTTTAACTTCCTCTGTTTTGTTAAATGAGACCAGGCAAGAAAAAACTATGCAGTCTGACAATCTACTCTACTTTTTTACGTTTTTCTAGAGGTAATTATAAGTAAAAAAAAACGAATAGCGAGGACGTGTTATCATCTTGTCTCGGATGCTGGGGCTACCGATTTGTCCCCCCTTGCCCTGATGGATGGGGTGTTAATGTGGAGCACGTTTTATAACCGTGCAGGATTACAATGTGTGTATAAACAGAGATATCACTCAGAGAACTCATGTTTGAGCTAAGCTGCTAAACCTGCTACTAAGTTTTATCCATCCAGTGCTGACCATGGCAGGATACACCCTGGACGGAGTGCCAACCCATCGCAGGGCACACACACACACATTCACTCACGCAATCACACACTACGGACAATTTTCCAGAGATGCCAATCAACCTACCATGTATGTCTTTGGACCGGGAGAGGAAACCGGAGTACCCGGAGGAAACCCCCGAGGCACGGGGAGAACATGCAAACTCCACACACACAAGGTGGAGGTGGGAATCGAACCCCCAACTCTGGAGGTGTGAGGCGAACGTGCTAACCACTAAGCCACCGTGCCCCCCTAGGGAAATTTGAATATTTAATATACTTCTCTGATTATTGTTTTATAAACCCTATCAGAACTGTTACAATGGTAAATGTGACTCTTGTACAGTACATTATGTTCGGGTTTTAACGAGTGAATTAAATAAGTTAAAACGTTCCATGATTCGAGCGTTTTTGTGTTTGGTTTAAATACACGCTATTTAAACAGCATGCTATAAATGAATTCATAATCATCATTTCTTTCTCAAGTGGTTTGTCACATTTCTTTTCAGCACCGTAGCTCGGCTTCTTCTGAAAAGACGAAATGATTTATTATATAAATGGACAGGTCTTCGTCCTTGTAGAGGATTTTATTTAAATAAAGAATCCTCTCTACTACCTACACGTGGTGTGTGACTGTCGTCGCGTATAAACACTAGTCGCCCTGGTTAATATGGACGTACGTTTACACAGTTGCTGCGTGTTTGAAGCTGACCACCAGCATTAAAGGTGCTTTTCACTTTTTACAGACCTTATTTTGATCCTTTGGTTTCTGAGCTGCTGTGTTCTTGAAGGTGGCGAAGCTAATTTTCAGGCCAGAAAAAAATGTAAACCGAAGCTATAAATGACAATATTGTTATTTATATCTGTACAAAGACATTAAACACACTTTCGAGCTGATATCCATTAAGCCGTTTTGACCTTTTTGATTGCTTAAAGTTGAGTGCAAATGTTTGCACACCCTGTGAAAAGCGAGGTTTTTAAATATGGGAAATTTGTACGTTTATGAAGATGTATACAAAAATGTTCTGCTCAAGCGAAAGAATAATCTGGTTTAATTATCAGTCGATGATGAGCCGTCGGTGTTGATGACCTTGACTCTGGTACACCGGTTTAGATAGCTACTAACCATTTCATTTAATAGGAATTAAATGTCCTGAATCTATATAAGAGTCACAGCAGCACCATTTTTGAAATAATAGATTTTATGATGCACTGTTAGACATTTATTTTATAACCAACCCTGATTGATACTCTCCCAGAATGTATGCCTGGACCTGTTTAGATAGCTTCTTGTCCTTCATTATGTTTTATTAGTTATGTTCCCTAACAAGCTCAGGTGAACAGGAACAGATGTATTTAAATTAAAGTCATGTGACGTTTGACAATAAACGCACACATGTGTACTACTTACTTGTTTGCACGAATATTCATGCCTATTGGTGCAATCACTGCTTTTACATTTTTTTTTTAGATTTAATAACTATATGGTTGCCCTGCAATGGGTTGGCACTCCGTCCAGGGTGTATCCTGCCTTGATGCCCAATGACGCCTGAGATAGGCACAGGCTCCCCGTGACCCGAGGTAGTTCGGATAAGCGGTAGAAGATGAATGAATGAATGAATGAACTATATGGTTTTGTTTGTGGGGCCACGGTGGCTTAGTGGTTAGCACGTTCGCCTCACACTTCCAGGGTTGGGGGTTCGATTCCTGCCTCCGCCTTGTGTGTGTGGAGTTTGCATGTTCTCCCCGTGCCTCGGGGGTTTCCTCCGGGTACTCTGGTTTCCTCCCCCGGTCCAAAGACATGCATGGTAGGTTGATTGGCATCTCTGGAAAATTGTCCGTAGTGTGTGATTGCGTGAGTGAATGAGAGTGTGTGTGCACCCTGGTATTGGTTGGCACTCCGTCCAGGGTGTATCCTGCCTTGATGCCCAATGACACCTGAGATAGGCACAGGCTCCCCGTTACCCAAGGTAGTTCGGATAAGCGGTAGAAAATGAATGAATGGTTTTGTTTCTATCTGTAATAGCATTTTTTAAATATTAATTATTTATTTTTAAAGTATTATTATTTTATTGTATACAATTTCTGTTAAGTGTAAGTGAGTTCCAGGGTACAACTCAACAAAATGCAGAAAGCATTCACGGGGGCCAATACTTTTGCAAGACGCATCATGTCTCTGTACTTGGCTGTAATCTGACCTTTTTGGTAGAGAATTATTTCTCTGCCGACGCTAGATGGCGCCATTCGCTTGAACAGAGTGTTGGTCATTATGTAGATGAGACTCTTTCTGCATGCCACAGCTGTATGTCTCAGTCTGCAGTGGTGTGTGTCATGAGTGTGGTGTGCCACTGTGTGTGTGTGTGTGTGTGTGTGTGTGTGTGTGTGTGTGTGTGTGTCGTTAACCCTCTATCTCCCTGTTTCAACTATCACACTGGAGGGGAAAAAGTGTGTCGCTGAACATTACCTCATAATGTTCGAGGTCTGTGTTTGGATGACCTTCTGCCTTGATTTTGCACTGATGAATACAGAACTGCACGTGCATACACAGATCTGTGCCTTTGTGCTCGAAGCTGTGTGTGTGTGTGTGTGTGTGTTCTGTCTCGCATGCATGTGCCCTCTGTCTTATGACTCCATGCTGAATGCAGCGTGAATACTAATAAGCTCTTAAGGCCTCCCTCACCATCAATCACACACAGCAGCTTGATCTCCTGCTCTCAGGCTGTGAGTGGTTCTAAAACTCTTAGGACTCTATTCAAACAGTGCATTTTGTTTATCATGGTGCGTTATTCTTATTTTTACCTTTGTCTACTGTAAGCTTAACATTCAGACTGGTTGAAACTGGGTGAGTATTTAAAGGGTTTTTTATTTATTTATTTATTTATTTATTATTTATATGTACTAAATCTCTTTTAGAGCATTTTTCTCTTCTCACTGTGAATCTGGATCACATGTCTATAATCACCACATGGCCAGCACTTACACAGAAATCACACATCAGTCGTGTGATCATAAGGTTTTCGCATATGAATAATGTGAGAAAAACATGGCAGCACGTTTCACCGTACCGTGCCCTGTTAACTGCACGTGTGAAATAAAGTTGTGTAAAAACGAATGAAATGTGGAACAATCACTAAATTAATGATGTAAAAAGAAATTAAGCATGTGAAGTAAATTTCATGCAAACATAAATGAATCGTGAAAAAATGTCAATTCCAATGTAAAATTGAGTCAAACGTGAAAATGAATCGGTTTTAAATATTCAGGTATGACAATAAAGGAATCATGTATGAGAATCAAATGTGAAAATGAATCTTGTGAAGATCACGTGCACAAAAAGAATTGTGTATGAAAGGTTTCCGTAAAAAAAAAAAAATATATATATATATAACATGCAATCTGTATGATAAACTTTGAAACATGATTATTTTCATGAGGTGTGATTTTCGGTAAGAGTTGCTGCAGTCGTGATTAGTATTGGAGAGCACTAATCACAGTGAATAACTCTCCATTTTGAGTTAAATGTGAAAAAAAGTGTGACTCCTCTGTGTGTACAGTGTGTGGAGACTGGTCACGCTCTGAAGCCTGACAAAAGCCTCCATCTCCCTGCTGTGTTTGCTGTACTCTCCTCTCTCTCTCTTACACACACACACACACACACACACACACACACACAGATGCTGTGACTGCTCAACTGGCTGCCTGTCAACCTCTCTCTCTCTCTCTCTCTCTCAGTCTCTCTCTCTCTCACTCTCTCTCTCTCTCTCTCTCTCTCTCTCTCTCTTGGTCTCTCTCTCTCTCTCTCAGTCTCTCTCTCTCTCGCTCTCTCTCTCTCTCGCTCTCTCTCTCATGACAGATGAGTGGGTAAAGCATTTCCTCCAGGGTGGTGGGCTCTGTTTCGGGAGCTGAGCTGCTGCAAATGATCCCATGAGTACGAGCCTAATGGTGCTAGATTTGTGCTGCAGGAACGTTAGAAGACTGGAGCTTCGAAATAGCTGTAACAGAGAACCAGTTTGGTTCCCTTCGGCCACGGCTGAGAATTAAATGATCAGTGTGTGTTTTTTTTAAAGTTTTTTTTTAATGACGTTAAGCATTCAGGCAATAGAAAGATCAACAGATTACGTTACAGCTTCATTTTCATGCAAAACCTGACATGCCTGTAGGTGGTCAATGCGATAAGGCTTTATTAGTTGCCAAAGGAAAAGCTCGTCTTGATAATGGTGTGTGTGTGTGTGTGTGTGTCTCAATATCTCTGTAATTCTCTCGTCTGCTTCTGGGCTGTGTTTGAGCGCTGATCCCATAGAGGAAGCACTGGCGGGAATAATCAGAGTTTAACAGCGAGAGCAGGCGAACGCAGTAGACCTCTGTAATGGATCTGAGTGAATAATTATTGCGAGGTACAGCTTTGGATGATGGTATAAAAAAAAAAAAACAGATGAGTTCCACTGGATGACTCATTGGCATAAAAGAGAAGAGTGCCAGCGCTCAGTTAATGAATTCCATCTGGTCTGTATCTCAAAATCAGGGTTGGATCAGACCGGGGTCTCCAGGGTTGGCCTTTCTGAGAGTGAGCGAGTACGCAAGAGAGAGAGAGCGAGGGAGAGAGAGAGAAATAAAAAGAAGGAACAAACTTGTATTTTTTGTGGTTCCACCCTCATAACTTTGATGTCAAAACTGCCCTCTTTAGACTGAGATATGTGCATTGTGGTCTTCTCATTCATCCTGGCAGCTCTTTCTCATTCACAACCATACCAAAGAATCTCAAGATGACGCCCGGATCCTCCTCAGGCCACGGAACTCAATCCCTTATGATCCGCCCTCTAATTGCTCACTTTGCCAGTTTAAGAGAAAACAGCTGCTCCCTGAATGCAAAGCCAACACAAACCTTTCTTTGTGGGCCAGAATATCATCATACATACACATTAAAAAAAAAAAGCAAAGGAAGATCAGAGCATGGCAGCAGGCCTGCTAAGGAGGTGAACAGGGTTTTCTGTGATGCATCGTTTCCCAAGCGGAAAAGGAGACATCAAGAGAGGCAGGTTGCCTCTGTGCCTCTCGCTTGGCTCCTTCATCTCTGTCTTGTAGGGCTGATATAATAAAGCAGTGGACAGGGAGGAAGTGCATTGTGTCTCTCCCTCCTGGCCTTCCTTTCAAACATCATCTTTGGTTTGTGTATCTGGAGTACCAGACCAGAGGCTTTGATCAGGTCAGGGGTTTCATCCCAGCTGAAAACTGTTGCCATCGTGCCCTTGAGCAAAACACCAAACCCCATGTGGCTCAATTGTTGAAAAGTGCAATCTGCTTTAGGCAAAAAGAATCATCTAAATCTGTTGAGTGTGTCTTACAGGTTAAACGACCCTAGGTTGGGATAAAATGAACTTTTAATTGTAACCAGAAAAGCAAAACCTTCAATCTAAATCAAGACCCCAGCAATGCTCAGTTCTCTTTGTACAGTCACAAGTGTTAATAAGGAATAACACTCTGGCGGTTGTACTGCTGTAGGATTGATGGGTGGTGTGCAGTCTGGGTGGTGTGATGAGGCCTGATGTGGAGTGGAGCTATTGTTATTAGCCCAAAAGTTGATTATTTTCCCATACCTGAAAATTCTGTCAGTCTGACAGACAGACAGACAGATAGATAGATATTCTTAACTTTGTAGCAGTTATCATTGAATTCAGTTCAAATAATTCATTTCAGACATAAATAGATGATGTGGTAGATAGTGAAATGAAAAAACTTTTCTCCAGGATCCTGATGCTACATAAAAACACAGAGCTAAGGGCTAAAACGTAAAAAGCACATAGTGTGCAACTGAGTTCAAGGAAAAAAGACTGCAAATAAAGAGGCCATTTACACATACAATACAGAAACAGAAACAAAATACAGACTACAGGACAAATACAAAATAAAGACTAATATATAATATGTCCACGTGGACCACTGTGGGTGAAAAAAGTGAAAAATGTGGACTAAAATAAAATAAAAAGTACCCATAAGATAACAGCGGTTAGTAGCAGCATTAAAGTGTAACGGTTTAAAACAGTTTTGGCTTCACAAAAAAAGTGGCGTTGTGAAAAGAGATGTATATTATATAGGGGTGTGTGTGAGTGAAAGAGAGTTCAGTTCTGTCTCGTTCTGTATGTTGAGGATATATATATATATATATATATATATATATATATATATATATATATATATATATATATATATATATATGTGTGTGTTTGTATATATGTGTGCATATAATACACACATATATACAAACACACTATATACTATATACATATACACACACACATATATACACACACATATATACTGTGTGTGTGTGTGTGTATATGTATATACACACACATATATATACACACACCACTAACTTAAAACATGCATATATACATACATATATGTGTGTGTGGGTGTGTGCATATATAAATATATACAGTATGCATATATATATATATATATATACATGGTTTTAAGGCAGCAGAGTCTGCGCGTGCCCGCGTGCAGTGCACATAATTGGCTGCAGGTGATTGCGGGCTCATTAAGTGCGCACCGGAAGTGGAGCTCTAATCTGGGGGTGAGGAAAGGGGTAGAAGCAGTAGGGCGGAAGGTTGTATAAATGCTCAGATGTGCTTCTGACACGTCTGTGTAATGAGAGCGTTTATTAAAGCGCATCGTGTCTTTCTCTACGATGCAACGTTATTGGACGTGACTCACTAATGCGTTTAGACTTGTGACATTACGTGTTTGTTTTCCCATCTACCTCCACCTGACCAACATTAGCTCGATAACACACCCTTTACACCCACCAGAGCACCACAGACCGTGTGCTGAATAAATCAGTGCACCGCACGCATGTCCACACAAACACGCACTAGCTCTTGTGTTCGTGAAAAGCGCCGATGTTTCCTTCCGCAGGACTCTTTTCTGAAGTGAAATGTCCTTTTCTCCTTTGGGCCACGTGTGAACGACCTTATTGTCCATACAAACACGTCAAAGTAGAAGAGCGCACAGGTGCGTGTGCCGGAAGCGCGCGCGCGCCACCTGAAAAGGGTAAGTAGTAATTATGGGCGTGGCTTAAATCAGTAGTACTGAAGTCAGGTCAAGATACACAAACACCTAAATGCACTGAATGAAACTCCTCTCCCACTGTAAAGGCTTCCATACGTGAGTCAAATTGCTGCTGTTGTAAATGCAATTAAAAAATGTCCTCTTTTGCCTGCCATAGTAGTGAAGGTGTCAAATCTGAACAACTAAATTATTCTCTCTTTATCTTACAGACCGCACACTTCTTAATTCTGTTGTTATTTAACGCTGAAAAGCTTGTTTGCTCTTATTTGTGTAATTTGTGTAAATACGATATACAGATCAGTTTATTCGGTTGTTTTTCATTTGTCTTTATTTTATTTTTGTGTATGCAAATGTATTTACATAATTTACATCTATGAATATTTAATTGGGACAAGACTCGAAATGGAAATATGTAAATACATTGACATAAAATACTTGTAAGTATATTAGAAATCATCATGGCAAAAGACTATTCACTTGTAGGTTCCTTTGGGTAATTATATATATATATATATATATATATATATATATATATATATATATATATATATATATATATATAATGTATGTGTGTATATATATATATGTGTGTGTGTGTGTGTGTGTAATGAGAGACACACACAGATTCCTTACAAGTACAAATAAACAAGGTGCAAATTATTATTTTTTTTATTTTAGATGTGAGGTGATGCCATAATGCTAGTAATATGTTTATTTTAATGAATTATTTTCATTAATTTTATTAATGAAATTAAATTTAAAATTTTAGCAAAATAGGTTAGTTCAGTTGATTAAACTATTTTGCTAAAATTTTAAATTTTATTTAAAAAATTAACAGTTCTAAATTCGTCGTTTCTTCTAAAATTCAAGGAAAAAACAACAATTTTAAGGTCAAGGGGAAATGCAACTAGACAAACCTGATATCTGTACAGTAGGTTGGTAAGAGCCAAAAAATGTCCTTGGTAATTTTTACTTGCTTGGCTCCAATAATGTTGCATAATGTTATATAATATACTGTTAATTATGTTCATCATCTCACTTTACAATTGTGTAGTGTTTTGATCAGATCAAGGATTTTCATATTATAGCCTTGGCAAATAATGTTTTGAGACTCTGATTAGTTTGGAAGAACATAATGAGGTAAATGTTTCTGGACAGATGTTTTACAAGCTTAACTTATTACACTGCAAAAGTTGTTTCACTTAAAACTTTGCCCTAGGTCATGGCAATCATAACGCTACTAGTAGAACCTTCCACAACCAAGAACAGAGCCACTCTTGTCTTTCAGAGCTGGAAAGGATCAACAAGCAGATTGAAGCAGTTAGAAATGAAGTGGAGAAAGAACAAAAAAGATTGTCCCGCTACCAGTCTGAGCAGGCCGAGAGTGCTGGTGCTAGCTCGGACGAATATCTTGTGACCAGAAAATCTCAGCGTAAAGACCAGAATGGAAACCAGCTGACATGTGAAAAGAACACCGCTGCTGCCCGCAAGTACGTTGTTGATTGCACCAAACCAAAAACTGATCTGGAATATGACCCTTGCTCAAATTTTTCTGCTGATCTGCGATTTAGCAGCTCCACGGATAAAATAAAATCAACCAGAAAAGCTGGACTGAAACGTGATCAACAAGAAAAAGGGAAGGGTAAGAGTGCATCTGCAGATAAATTTCCCAATTCTTCTTGCAATTTTGAGGATTCTGATGAGGAGGGGGAACTAGTCATTGACATTCCACCTTTTGAAAATGATGGGAGTAAGGGATCTCTGACAGAAAACTCATCAGCCGGTAAAAATTCAAATTTTATGAAGATACCCAGGGAATCTTCAGAAATGGCACATCTTGACACTGACATGCCACTGCTGGAAAAGAAAGCAGAAAAGATTAAGCCAGCAAATAAGGGCATGTCTAGCGTCAATGAACGACAAGAGTCACTCAAGTCCTTGTATGAGGAGACTGATTTGGTTAAAAGAACACATCCCATTCGGCAAAGGGAGAAAACTTATTACGAAAGAGTACTCGCTGCCGGAATTCTAGCTATCGAAGGTGAACAAAAACCCTCAGTTTATTCCAAGATAGCCAAGGAAGAACCGTCCAAGATGATGATGGAGATTGATGCCTCACCTTCAGAAAATAAACAAGTGCTTAATAAGAGCTTGAAACAAAGCTTGGCTGTTTTCAAGAATGACAAATGCAAGGAGGAGATCTTGAATTATGCAACAGAATATTCTACAGAATTGCATGAAAATGCAGGATTATCTTCTTCACAGGTTTGCCAATTGGAAAAACCTCCACCTGAAAACAGTATGAACTCTGGTGTTTATGAAGAGAAAGCACAAAGTATTGAAACTGTTCTAGACGATATATCCATCTGCTTGGACCACCTGAGGCGTGAAAGTGAGAGCATCGCTTGCCTTCAAGATGTGGACGCGCTCCTCCTTGACAATATTCATTCTGCTCCCACTTGCTCAAAGATACAAGATCATCTTTTACAGCCTGGAACACAAAAGCCACAAAGGCAAACAGAACCTGACTTACTACCAAATATCTGGCTCTCCGGTCACGTAAAAAAAAATGACACCTTGCCCATTAGATACTCATCAGAGATCCAACAAAAAACAGTATTCCAGGATTACCTTCCCACCACTTCATCTTACCCAGACACAGCTAAGGATCTTGAATCTTGTCAAAGCCTTCCAACATCCGCTGAAACAAATTGTCCAATTGCACATAGAGTCTCAGCAGAACCTGTTGAGAAATCTGTTCAGAATGTACCTCTGTACATTTCTGGAGCAAATACTGCAATGGTTCTTTCTTCACATACGGAGCTAAACCCAGCTGATACATCGATGGAATTGATTGGGGGTCAGAACCTGCAGAAACCACCTGCTTTGCTGGGTGCAACAGATGAGCAGATGACTGCTGACTCTAGTTCTTCAGAAGAGCTTAATTACTCAGACCTAGACCTTTCAGAAAGTGATCCAATGGAAGAGTGCTACAGAATCTTTATGGAAGCCAACAAGGTTGAAGATCCCACCGTTCAAGGTGACATGCCAGTAAGTGGATAGGTGTACAATAGGTTGGACTGAACCAGGAAGAGAAAAGTTATCATTGTCATTATTTTGTAGGAAGAGGTTTCAAAGGTGGCAGAAGCTGATATGGTCAAGCCAGGACTTGCTCAGAAAAAGAGAGTAGCCCATGTAGCAAAGTTTGAGGTAAGACTGGTTTATTAATTTGGTACTAATTTGGTTAAGGATCATTGAGTTGCTTGCTTGCATTTTAATGTAGTTAGTAACATTTTAAACTATTCTTGATGCGAACACACACAACATGCACAACACACCTCAAGGTCTAAAACCAAGTTGGTCAGCTTTTGTCATATTATGGCCCACAATCCACCAAAACTAGATGAGGCTGTAGATATGTTTTTGGATGCGTTAAGAACTACAATTAATCCTATATGCAAAATATTTTGTGAGTTGTATCTTGGTAACTTAACAGGTCAGTAAGAGCAAAGCACAGGTCATTGTGCCCCTTAGAGATGGTGGTTCCCATCTCACCGTGCCCAGCCGGAGTCAGCAGTGCCAGAAGATGGCAACATCTCTTACAACAGCAGTGAAAGGGTGCCAATCTGCTGTTGCAGCCAATGCACCAAAGCGAGCTCTCGCACCTACTGTCATGCATTCAACTGCTGTGCCAAACGGTGAGTAATCTCCTCTAGGTAGATGTTCAGATGCATCTTTGAAAGGCGATAACCTTGCAAAATTTACACTTCTTTACCACCATAGTACCTTCTTTAAACAATAGGCCTGAGTGTATTTAGGGAGGAATATTTATCCAGAGCTAACTGTTTCATATCAAAAACAACTGTTCTGAAAAGAGATTTTAATTTCTAGACTGTGTGAACATCCTCCCAGCTGGAACAACCTTGCGAATCGGCCCAAATCTTCACCTAATTGTCCCGGAAGGGACCTGTGCTTTACCAGTAACGCTAATTCCTGCTGCTACACCTGTAGTACGTCCAGTCCATCAGCCAGCTCCAATCCTGCAGCCTATACAGCCTGCACAACCTGTCAACTACACACCTGCCAAGGTAGGTAAGGCTTGCTAAAAAAAGGCTGTGGTCTTTCTCAGATTTAATTTGCACTCATTTGTCCCATGATGTTTGACCATTTACACAGTCAATTCCCACCAAGCGCAAAGCAAAAGTGCGTACAGAGGTTGGCATAAAGGTTCCTCATGACGTACGGCAGCGTTACGTAAATCTCTTCGTGGAGGAGTTCCTGAAAACATCCGCCACTGTGCAAGATGCCTTTGAAAAGGTTTGTAAACAAATGGGAATCAGATGTATATCATCACTGTGTAATACACTTTTCTGAGTTATAAATGCTCTTTTTTTTGCACCTCTTTGTATTGCAGGCACTAGCAGAAGAGAAGACTGTGTTTGATCGTAGTGTCAATAAACTGAAGTATCTAAGCATAGCAGTAAATGCACTCAAGAGGCTTAAAAATCAAAATGCAACTCCTGCCAAATGTATGCAAATTTGATGGATGGTTCTTAACAGCAATTTGCCTCTAATGTTTTAGATAACCTTTCATGGAATATGCAAATCTCGTACAGTTTTTCTGGTCCTGTTTTCACTGTACAGTTTCCACCGAAAGTGATGCACAAGCGTCTAGAGGAAATGTGCCACTCAATACTCAAGCACTCCTGCAAAATGGTAAGAGTGCCATTAGCTTTTATATCAGGGTCACATTAAAGTGTCCATCCTGCTGGTATTAATATCAATTTTATCCGATTCATTATGTATAAATGCTTAGTGGACCATCCTTTAGGGAATACACTAAATGCTCTGTATGTACAGTAGGAAGGGATCGTGTACTAGATTAGTTTGCTTTTGGACGGCTCAGTAGTCAGGCTTCCGAAACGGTGATGCGATCGATCATAGGTCACCATACAGTAGTAAGCATACAACTGGCATGTGAATTGAATAAGTGATTCACGTAATCTTGTGTAGTAATTGTCTCAGTGCTAATCTTAATATAAGCTTTAGTTTTCTAACTGAATGCAGGTCACACTCCTAAATAGGAAAAATAATATATGGAATATTTAATTTACGTCACGAAGCTTGACTTTTGTAGCTGTCAGTCAACTCAGACTTGAGTCGTGTTGTGTGTCAAAGTAACATCCGCATGAAAATTTAGGACCCAAGGTTTCCCAGCACAACATTGCCAAAGAGCATCACACTGCCTCCACCAGCTTGCAATCTTCCCATAATGTACCCTTCCCAAGGTGAGCAACACGTGTGCACTTGGACATCCATGTGATGTAAAAGAGAATGTGATTAGTCAGACCAGGCCACCTTCTTCTATTGCTCCAGTTCTGATTCTCACTTGCCCATAGTAGGCATTTTAGGTGGTAGATGGGGTCAGCATGGACACACTGACCTGTCTGTGGCTATGTAGTTCCATACATAGCAGGCTGTAATGACACCTTTCCACCCAACCTTGGATCATTTTTGGTAGTTACTAACCACTGCATACTGGGAACACCCCACAAGACCTGCTGTTTAAGATTATCTGACCTAGTTGTCTAGACATCAATATTTAGCCTGTGTCAAAGTCACGTCGAGAACACTGACTGTTCACTTGCTCCCTAACATATCCTACTACATAGCAGGTGTCCGTGTAATGAGATTGTTCACTTCACATCTCCGTTATGTGATCGTTATAGCTGTTTGGTGTATGTCTACCTAAAAACAACAGCTTAATTTAAACCGCCAGGATCCTGACCAGGCAGTTCATTATGGATGAAAGAATGAAGGCTGTAAATGCATCATTCATGTTCTTTTCTAAACATGTTCTTTGTTTGTACCATTAACTACATATCTGACTGCTGAGTCACATGAAAATAAAAACTTGGCAGGCATTAAATAAATAAATAAATAAATTGTGTTCCTCCAATTAGTATTCACGTCTGATTAGATCACGTGTTCAGTCTAAGGGCCTTTTTACACCTGGTCACTTCATGTGTTTTCTCTGATCCGATAGCTATCTGATTTGTTAAAACTGTTCCATTTACATTAGGCCACATAAATGCGTCTCTGCGAATCGGATATCAATCTGATCTTTCTACTCCCGCCCAAAATGTAAATATATTTTACCTCATTTCCGGGGTAATTGAAATGGAACACGCTTTGGTGTATGTGGTTGCTACAAAAAACAGCATTTAGTGTTTGCTGCATTTTCGCTGGTGGCAGCAGTGCATTTTAAGACCCAACGAGACGCCTGGGTGAAAGATTGGAGCAGCACTGGTGGGAAAACATATTTGTTTCTGGCGCGATGCACGACTCCCGAGTCACCTGCGAGTGACGTACTTCAGTTTGGGAGGAGTATAGCGCTGACGTATGTGGCTTGAACAACCACATTCATTTACACCTGTCCAGTTTCATCTGAAATGCGTCCCAGACCACCTCCTGAAGTGGTTTGTACGATCGGATTTATATCCGTCTCGAAAACGTTTCCGAGGGCATTTAGACCTGGTCTTTTTACAATCGGATAGCTATCGGATCACAGAAAACGCATGAATTGACCAGGTGTAAAAAGCCCCTAAATAATTAATTAATATAAGTATTCATATTTCATTACATCCCTAGTGTAGATTTAATAGCCAGGTACTGATGTACATATTAATGTTGATTGTTTTATCCACACTCCTTCTCAACACTAGGTGACTCCACACTCTACAATCAGCTGAAGGAGCACATTCTAACCAAGGCCCTGTTGAGGGAGAATAACTATCCTCACAAACACCCTGATAAACCTGGCTTTGCCATTCAGTATGGTGACACCAAAAAGGGCAGCACTGATGGTGAGTTCACTAAAATAATATTTTTGAAATTTCAAACAGAATTTCAAGACGTAGTTGAACAGTATCTAAGTATTCTCATGTTGAACCAAAGAAGGTGTTCCTTAAAGAATACTTTATGTAATGCTTGTGCTTTCTACAGAGATGTGGTATGGTTCTACATTTACTGTTAGTTTCCCAAAATAAATAATGTACTAGGATTTGAGATTTATATTGTTTGAGAGATGACTTCTGATCACATCTGGATTTAGTATTAACATGCTGCTGAAAATTTGGATCAGGACTATTTGCATACTTTACATTTCTGGGTCTCTCCAGGGGCTGAAATCTAAAAACTTGTTGTTTTTTTTAAATGTAGAATGTTGGAAATTTTTTGTTATTATGTAATTGTTGTATGTATTTGTGAATGTTGGATCAGTTTCCAGGAGACTCTGCTGTCGTTGTGGTACTTCTTTCTCCGTTAGCCAGACAGGAAAGCATACTCGCAAAGAAGAGTGCAACTATCATTATGGAAAGGTCCTGGAAAACAGAGGTGAGTAGTGGAGTAAGTGAATATCCGCCTTTAAAAGACATATTTTGTATATCTGGGGATACACATTGCCTTTTTTAGTCTCCAACAAACCCCAAAATGCATCAATGGTATAATATTTGGCCTGGTTACTCCAATACAGGCTACAATAATTTGAAATTAAATCAGTCAGGGGGGGCACGGTGGCTTAGCACGTTTGCCTCATACCTCCAGGGTTGGGGGTTCGATTCCCGCCTCCGCTTTGTGTGTGTGGAGTTTGCATGTTCTCCCCGTGCCAAAGACATGCATGGTAGGTTGATTGGCATCTCTGGAAAATTGTCCATAGTGTATGATTGCGTGAGTGAATGAGAGTGTCTGTGTGCCCTGCGATGGGTTGGCACTCCGTCCAGGGTGTATCCTGCCTTGATGCCCGATGACGCCTGAGATAGGCACAGGCTCCCCGTGACCCGAGGTAGTTCGGATAAGCGGTAGAAAATGAATGAAAGAATGAATGAATAAATCAGTCAGCTCTGGAAAGAACTGAATAGAAACATTTGGAAGATTTTCTCAACCAGCTTCCCAATCATTAGTGTGTACATAAGTATTTCCATTTATTGTTTCACGCAGTACCAGGGGGAGTGGAGACGCGCTATAGCTGCTGTGAGAATGCTGTCGGGTCACCTGGTTGCCAAGTGTTCAAGGTACGTTACTTTTGGTCTCAAACACTCCACCCATGGTGTACTTGAAATGCTTTGTACACTTAGAAGGACAAAAGCTTCTGAATCAGATTGTTAATCTCCTGGCCATATGTGCTAGTGAGAGATCAACCCCTTTTAATTAATGTTTTGCATTTGCAATTAAAGATTAATTTGATTTGGTTATTGCATAAATAGAATCCCTTATCCTATAAATCAAATGGCCTTTTTCTATGCAACCAACAAGCTCTTGCTCACTATCATAGACATTAGCAGTCTGGCTTGTTGAATTAAAGGTATCCTTTTCCTTATTAGGAACTAATCAGGATAAATCAACTACTGAATTACAAATAGTAATGAATGAGTGTTTAAATGTTTTGTGTATTGCTGTACAAGGGCCTGGTATGCTCCCAGTATGTTCGAAAGATCAGTATGAAGAAAGAAAGAAGGGATGAAAGAAAGAAAGAATAAAAGAAATAAAAAATAATATATAGATGGATATGGATGAAAAAAGAAAGAATAATATTTAGATAGATAGATGAACAAACAAAGCAAAAAAATAAATAACATAAAATCTAGTAAATAATGAGTACAAACAAACATCTGTGTGGAGAAAAAAATAAGCGGTTTTGTTTTTCTGGATCTTTTCTATAAATCTATCAGCTCTAGTATTGTAGAGAAAAACAGAAATAGTGATGAAACTCTACAAATTCTTAAAGTCCCAAGTGTCTACTTTCATACAAGCTTCATATTAACACCACTGTGGAGTGAGACACGAGGAAGACGTTCAGTCACCAACATGGACGCAGTAAAAACTGGAGGCAACAACATTTTATTGTCTTCTGGGGAAAAGAATTAAAGAGAATAAACAAAGGGAAGTTTTCATGATGGTCATTTAGATCGATGCATCGATTTGAATGGGAAATATAAACCTGATGATTATCAGAATAACAAACAACTGCTGTGTAAATGTAAACTATATGTAAATAACTAACTAAAGGTGATTTGACTGTAAATCGGATACTTTTCGACAATCCGACAGATTCTTATTTTCCAACAACGACTCAACACTGAGTGTAAACGGGATTGATAATTATCAATCGATCAATATGCCTTTTATTTGTTCCACAAAAACATCCCAGTCGAAACACATCCAAATATTTGTTCAGTTACTGCAAGATGGTTATAAGTGCCCTTTATTGAAGTAATCTTTGGTTTAAGATGACATGCTAAGTGTATATTTATTTACTTCACTAAACTAAACTAAACTATTGTCTTCCGTAGCTCCATGTCCATGATGCGATGAGTCTCCAAGGGTTTGTTAGTAGCCTCCCTCAGACCCATAAAGGCTGCCCAGACATTTATGCTATAGATACTGTTATGGTATGATAACTATATGAATATAACAACTTTTTATTCAGCATTTTGTTATTTATTGATCAGAAGAATCAACTAAAATTTGAAGTCTCATAAACATGTCTCCTGTTCTGCCTCATTCCCTCTTCAGTGCTATACTACTCAGGGTCTGGAACTGGTAAGAGTCACTGTGGTGAACAGCAATCTTCAGGTCGTCTATGACACCTTTGTTAAGCCTACCAACGAGGTCATTGACTACAACACCAGGTATATTTTGTCATCAGGTATACGATGGCAGAAGTACCCTAACGAATGAGAGGGATATAGTGGACTCTTTCTTCTTGCTCAGGTTCTCAGGAGTCGGTGAGGATGATGTGAAGAACAGTAGTTTGTCTTTGTGTGATGTGCAAACTGTGCTTTTGAGCTTCATCAATGAGAGAACCATTTTAGTTGGGCATGGTTTGGAAAATGATCTCTGTGCTCTGAAAGTGAGTCGTTTGATTTTTTTAAAATTATTTTTAATTTTATTTTTTTAAATGCTCTTTTTTTTGTTGCTTTCTCATAAATATTAAAAGACCAGAAGAAAACTGGCTTACAAAAAACCTCAGGAACATGATTAACTTGGAGCTTGGGCTAAATAACTGGACATAGTGCATCTGATAACAGTAAAATCAAATCCAGTACTCTGTGTACTGTGCTCCATAAGTTTTCACACCCCATGAACTTGCTTCTCTGACTAATGGTTTGACTTTAATTGTATTTAATGATCTGCGGGATGTTTTATAACCAAACCTCGGCTGAAACGCTTCCAAGTGTTTGTCCTAAGGTTTTTTTTTTCTTTCTTAAGCTCTGTAGTCTTCAGTTCCAGGATGTAACATAACATGTTAAGGGGGGTGGGTGGTGGTGGTGGATACCTAGGTAAGAGAAGTAAAACCACTAATAACAAAAACTGTGTAATTCCTTTATTTTTTTTATTCTTATACATTTTTTAGTTTATCCACAACAAGGTGGTTGACACATCTGTGGTGTTCCCTCATCGCCTGGGTCCACCGCACAAGAGGGATCTCAGAAGCTTGACCGCAGAGTATCTGAGGAAGATAATCCAAGAGAGCGGTAGGTTTAGCTGATTGAATCATTTGCCCTGTTAAACCCATATTTAATCAACCGTGTGACTGAGGCTTGCTCACACTGGGAGCTGCTGAGGAATCTCCTCATTACTGTGCAGTTATCTGCCACTAGTTACTCTCATCCTTTTCAATACTTTAAAAGAGAAAATTGCTTACCTGATTGCTGAGCTAATCATAGTTCAGTCAGGGCCACTTGAGTCAAAATAAAGACAGTTCTTTGACATATTTAAATTTTTATTTGCAAGCTTATAAAATGTACATTTGGCGGTATGGCTCTGTCCTGAATTCCCCATCCTTTTCATGAGCTCCATGAAAGCTAGTCAGGGAACAGCAGCAGCTTCGTGGGGGGACAATCTCCCATTTAACTGGGAAAGCAGCAAGACAAAATCCCCCATTTAGAACAGAGCCTGCATCAGTGAAAACAGAATGACACTGATTAAGTTAAACACAAAGTTTCAAGGAGGAGCTACAGTACAGTAGGGGAGGAGGTGGGGTGCAGCAATGCAGAGGAAACAGCCAAGCAGACAGACCGAAAAAAGCATTTAAATAGGGCGCCCTGTTTGAAAGGGACCAATAGCGCGTTTAGGAATCAGATCAGCTGATGGGCAGGGTTAGAAAATTGACATCGGCTGATAGCCGAGCTACGTGGCCTGCCTGAACTGACGCTGATACGCTATATTTTATAGGTTGAATGCTAATGGGCTTCACTGATTCGTGTTGCATGGAAAAGCCATATTAAAAAAATAAACTTCTAAAACATGCATCTTTGTTGGATTGTGTTCAGATCAGCTCAGTAACTAAAACTGTTCCCTGTCAAATATTAAACTGTAAAGTAAGTGTAAAAATGTGTGATGCAGCATTATTTTTAAGCCATTTCCTGAATCTTTTTCACTAAACTAGTCTTAGTTCTATCTATATTGTCCTACATAAACAATAATTATAAGAATGAATATCTTCACATATAAGGGGATATGATGGATGCATGTAATGTAATTTATTTATACCATAATACTGGCTGTTGAATTCTTGGATTCTGAGATGGTGTTGCCTGATTTTCAGTAACACCAACTGTAATATAAACACAGGTTTAATTTACTGCTCTTGTTTACAATGTAATATGCTGTACTTTTCTTATTGTAACCAATTCACAGTACATGTCATAAACTAAGGTTAATACTTATTAAATTATATACTGTATAATAAAGGAAACTGGGTTATTGATCTGAATTTATTTTTATCTGTACTTTAGGGTCAACGTTTTCAGTTTTGTGTTTTTTGAACATGGGGAAAGGCTTCAGGATGGCAGAGTTTGCACTTCCTGGTTTAGTGGAAACATGACAAGTTTTTTTGGTTTTTTGGTCTTAACATTGGCCTGCGGTACCCCAGTCCTACCCATTTCAGTGTTTTTCTCTGGGGGTAAGGGGGATACTTCTTACTCCAGGACAAAGCTTGGCCAACTATGACATGAGTAACAAGAAGGAAGAAACTTTGAGACATTAAATCTGTATAGCAGATCTACAGCTCCCTGATTCAGGGGTTGAGATTGAGTTAATGTCTGCAGATTTTCGTCAACAGTTAAAACGTATGATGCTCTGCTCATTTAAAAATTTTAGAATTGTGGTGATATAAGGATTATATAGCAGAAGAGGCTTAAACCATCACAGCACGTTATGTTGGAAAATAATCAGCTTTAACATGGCAACTGTAACCCTGTTGCATGACCAGCTACATAACAGCAACTTGTTTTTGATTGCTTATATTTTTGCAATGATAATTTTTTAGAATTGCATTCTAATCTAACTCCAAAGAACAACAGAAAAAAAGTGGCTCTTGCAAACTTGCTGAATATTATTTATTTAAAATGAAATCCATGGACTTTGTATTCAAGCAATTTTTAATCCAAGCGAATAACCCCAATACTTAATGTTGTTATGGCTCAATATTTAGGCAATTGGATTTGTAGACTAGTGGGCTAGGGAATAAACTTTCATTCAGCTGATCCTGTTTAAGCTCATGATAAACCATTAGTTTGTTTGATAGGATATTTTACATGTATGATCCAGACAGTGCACTAGTAACCAAATAGATTTTCCTTTCTAGCAATAATTTACAATTAGTGCTTTCTTTATTATGAATCGGATGCCTGTCTTCACCTCCTTTGGAAATCTGCTGTAGAAACTGAAATTTAATTTTGGACTCTGCTCCTAAACAAAAATTACACCCTAACAATATCCTCGAGTTATTGTGTAGGCTGTACAACAGTCTGGTGTGTAATGGTGTATAGTCTGCAGAAGGAGCCAAAATTACAGCCTGTACATGATTGTGTAATCTTGGTGAGTCGGGACTAAACAAAAGGCTTCTGTGTCCATTTTTGGTTCGTGTTATTTTAGTGTTTGTCCTTCTTGTCGTGCAGTGGATGGACATGATACCCAAGAGGACGCGACGGCGTGTATGGAGCTCATGCTGTGGAAGGTGAAAGAGGATGCTAAAGGGAAGAAATGGTGACCTCCGGAAGAAGAAATCTGATTACTGCCCTAATGTGTACTGCTGTAGACTTGTAAAATTTCACTTGGAACGTTTTTGCTTTATTATAATCGTCACCTGCTGTCTGTATTAGGGTTGCTGGGAATGTAAGCATTGAAATGATGAACTGTTTACTCATATGTCCAATAGTTTTTTATGCTTTTCTTTTTGTTGATTATTCGCTTTCAGAAAACAGTAATTGTTTGTTGCTGGGGTGGTTGTCTTTTGTTCCATATGTTTATTTCAGGTGGAAATGTAGAAACGTTGTACCTTTATAAAGTGACAGTGACTTAAGGTACTTAATTTGACTGAAATTAACCTCAAAATCGATCTTTCTAAAGAAAACCTATATAAGGATACGTAGGGCGACCACTTCAGTGACGAGGAAACGTACAACTTCGTGTCTTTATTTTCTGAGAGCATCACAAGGCAGTGTATTTTGTCAAGTGTTTATGAAATAAACTGATTCACAATGGCACTATGGGAGAAAAAGTGCACTTGTGCACTCTGGGAAGATGGAAAAGAAAGTAAAGACATTGCAATCATCCAGTGTTTGTGTGAATTATTTATTTAAAAAAAAAAGTACATCTGCTTCATTGTTAACCAATTAGTTGTGGTGTTAATTAGTTAATTGGCTTTAAATTCTTTCAGGCTCTGACCCAGTCGTGCCTCAACCTAGTGTTATTGATTAACTTTCATGAAATGCGAATTCTGTTAGTTACACTTAATTTGCAATTAAATTAACATTGATTAAGATTGTGGAGTAATGCACACATAACTGTGATTGGCTCTTTACCAATTCCTTCTTGTCTTTGTTTGAGTGTCTGGATTTTCGTATTCAGGAAATCACCAATTGCTAATTTCGTGTCTAACTCGAATCACATTTACTTTTTGTAATTCTAAGTACTTAGGTTTTAGTACTTAGTACTTAAATTTATAAGGTGTTTATTTTTGGGTTAATAAGCTAGCTTGAGGTTTAAGTAGGTTTAAATAGGTTTTTGACAGACTCATGAACAGTGATCAATACATAAACAGCTTCTGCTGGCTCCGGGCATTAATTTACTTTATGAAGGTTGGGGTTTGGAGAAAAACTGAAAAAAGTGGAATGGTCCAAGTTTGATACAAGCTAAGCAATTTGTTTTATTTTTGCGTTCTGTATCACATTTCAAACTTGGTGTAGATCATTAAATCTCGACCTCAAACACTTCCGGGTTGGGATTAGACGTATATATATAAAAAGGTAACTCTATTATAACGGCGAGGCTGAGATGGTGAATGGTGAGATCGCCTTCTTTGTTGTTTTGGATGTTTTAATCGAATGATTTAATAATTGTCTGCAGAAAGTTTATTGCCTAGTGCTACATATGCTGAGCATACCTCACTTGCTCACTGGTTCACATTCGAGCTATCAATTAAACATAATTGGAAGCATTTTCAATTTTGGCTTATTGAACGCAGCAATTAGTGATTAAAAACACGTCTTGCGGTTTCTTGGTTTGTATTAATGAGTTTGTTCTAATATGTTTGGTGTCTGTAGTAACAGGTGATTGAGGGACTACTTTTGAACATGCCACACTGACAGCTTTATATGGTGAAGTTCTGTGAAGAAACATGTATTTAACATTTTGGTATATTCTACATTTTTGGAAGGAGTCTAGTGTCAGGGCTTTATCACATTTTCCTCAATGGGACAGTTTTCAGATTGGATGAGTTTGCTCTTTTAGGTTTTTCTGTAACATGAGCTGTTTTCTTTTGCTTGTTTAACTAACTGTCTCTGAGGGGAAAAATGGAGGCTGCAGTGGGAAAGACTGCCCAAGTGATACCAGGATCTAACTTGTTTCCGGAGTGTTCCACAGCTTTACACACAACTACAAATGGACAAAAAGAATTGTGTCGTTCTCTGAATTAAAAAAAAAAAAAAAATTCTTGACAAAATACCCTTCGTAATGCGGCGCTCTAGAAAATGATCGGATTTTGTGTAAATTGCTTCCAAAAAAACAAAAAAAACACCTTGTGACCAGTCAGAATTGAGCACTGAAAGTCACTATCATCTTTTATTTGTGGTCTTACTTGAAGCGCTTGTTTAATTTAATAACAAATTGAATAGAAAATGAGCGATAACCTTGAGCCAATTGCTACAAAACACATCTGCATTTGTGCACTTTAAATGACAGGAAAATGGAGCGGTAGCATATACGGATAAAAGTGAACGTGACATACGGCTAAGTACGGTGACCCATACTCAGAATTTCTTCTCTGCATTTAACCCATCCAAAGTGCACACACACACACACACACCGTGAACACACACCCGGAGCAGTGGGCAGCCATTTATGCTGCGGGGCCCGGGGAGCAGTTGGGGGGATTCGGTGCCTTGCTCAAGAGCACCTAAGTCGTGGCCGGCCTGAGACTCGAACCCACAACCTTAGGGTTAAGAGTCAGACTCTCTA
This sequence comes from Tachysurus vachellii, assembly GCF_030014155.1. NCBI lineage: Eukaryota > Metazoa > Chordata > Actinopteri > Siluriformes > Bagridae > Tachysurus > Tachysurus vachellii. The sequence goes on from NC_083465.1 coordinate 26,177,913, forward strand.
ACCATTAGGACACGACTTCCCCAAAAAAGATAGTATAGATTTAAAAATCATCTCTGTTAGATCTGTGACTGATAAGCGCTAGGTGAGGTGTTTGAAGTTTATCCTGGCTCATCTCTTAGATTATGTGGTTTATATTTGTTTCTTAGCCTTGTGTTTTAGTTTTCCAGCAAGCGCTCTCATTTCTTTTCAAACACTCTTTTTAAGATATTTTTCTGCAGCAGTTGTGGCACCTATTGATGTGTTATAGTAAGATGTAAGGTCTGGTTGAAGCCGTTTTGGAAACCCGGTTGAATTATTAAGTCACTTTCAAATAATAAACTTGCATGTTTTGGTCATTTTGGTCAACTGCCGGAGTTTGAGTCTAAAGGATTAGAACCGATGATCTGATTTGGTATCTGTGTTATTGCTTTCACTTCATTCCAGATTCAACACAACACTCTGGCTATCTCTTTGCTCTTTTGGTAGGTGTGTGTGTGTATGTGTGTGTGTGTGTGTGTGTGTGTGTGTGTGTGTGTGTGTGGGCTGCTGATGTAGGATGCCTCTGCAGGCGCGGAGTGAGGCCAACATGCGAGCTGGCAGAACGGTGTTTGGACATGGCCGGGCGCAGTGCCAGGCCACTGCTGCTCCAGTCCGTTTGGGCTCATGCTGGACAAGCTGTGAGAACGTGGCCCAATTGGCAGATGGGCATGGCTCAGCAGCAGCAGTGGGCAACTGTAACAACGGCCAGACACACACTCACATGGCTCTTGGCACTGTAGAAGGAAGCCAGGTGTCCCTCTTTGAGCCAAGAGTGTGTATGCTTGCCTGTGTACGCGAGCGGCCTGTCTCCATGATTAATGCATGGGTGACATTTTCATTTGATGTCATAATGTATGCTAGTGTATTAGCTGTGTGATTGAGTGGTCGTGAACAGGGAATTAACCATCTCACTCTTGGAATGATGAGGAGGTTAAAATGCAGTGAAAATGTAAAGTATTTCTAGATTATGGCCTACAAAGATCTGGTGGTTTGGGTGGAAAAAAATAGATTTTGATCCATGTCCATGTCCTTTAATTTATTTGACCTGGTGCCTTGTAAAATAAGAATTAATGATGTCTTGATTAGAAGTTAAATAACCATGTGGTAGCGTGATAATTGATTAAAGACAGCAGTTAATCTGAAATAGTAGATCGGTCTAGCAAGATTTTTTTCCTTTAAACAGCTTTTTGGACACTAAGTTCAGGTTTAATGTGCTTACTTTATTTTTCCTTCATTTGTTTGCCAAATGTATCCCGAGTGACTGAAAATGACGCAGAATTCAATCCAGAAACATTTCAACATTTGATGTGAAAAAGCTTCATCGAAGAGCACCTTAACAGCAACTAATGCACTAATGTGTTTTTTCCATTTTAACATGTTTATCAATCCACGCTGTTAGACGTGTAAAATGTGAACCCTGTCTCCATTTTTTTTCCTACTTGGGGTAAGGCATCGAATCACATAATCATTTGTTATCATTCAAGATCATTTACAGGGCTGTTTGTATATTAAAAAAGGGAAAGTATATTATCTATTCCAATCCAGCACACATTCAGTACTTTTTTCAAACATGCATGACCTCAGGTTCACCCCTGCTGACTCCATCAAGCCATTTCCACATCAGTACACATCACTAAAATGGTTTGGAAAGTTCTGGTGGTCTAGTGTTGCTTTTGATCCGCAAGGCCCTTTCTGCTTTTTTTGTGATTGAGTCTGTGTGGTAAATGATGTAACTTGACCGTTGCTAAACACTCTGAATGAATCCCTTCAGTTAAGACTTTGGCCCAGGATAAGTTATTTGCAAATACATGTTTTTTTTTTCCTTAATGTATAACAGGATACATTTTTATGTTGCCACTTAGTATGAAAAAAATTTAGATGTAGAAAACTCTTGGAAACCCAAAACCCGTGATGGTTCTATGTGCGAATCCGGAAAACAGTGTGTGTCCTGATCATTGAGGGTTCCAAGAAAAACCTCTTTGACGAGTCAAGACTTTTTAATTCATAATGAATCCATTAGGAATCTATTTCCTTCGTCTTCTAAGACTGAAAGGTTATTGGAGGATGTTTAAAAGCAATTCCGTTATGCTGCTTATCCAGTTAAGAACCAAAATTCACCCAAAAGATCAGCCCTTAAAGCAAGACTTATGCATTTCAAAGGTTCTGTCAAATATGGCAAGGAACTGCAGGCTATGTTTCAAGTTTTTGAAATAAATAAAAAGCTGAAATGTAGATTGTTATGATCAGCTATGTAGCTAGTGATTTAAATGTTGTCTTAAATAGTGGAGCTATAGTGTACAGTATTACTTTAAATCCTAATTTATTTAACGCTGGCTCTACAGATGCAGGGGAGGAGCCTTTAATATGACGTAGCCACACACCCATCTTATTATGAACGAGTACATAACAGAGTGCAATGGAGAGCTGCTCGTCTGGACTGCAGACTTTGGGACGCCTCAGTAGACCTTGGGATGCAGCTGATACTTTTAAAAGTCTCGCCGTAATTCAAAGTGCAGAGCAATAAGTAATACGACACTGAATTGCTTCCATTCATGATGGATAATTGTGTGGCACTGAGTAGACAAAGAAGCCTCCTTGTGTGCCACCCTTGTCTGGACAGGCCAGCCCCCAGGGACTTGTGGGTAATCCCTCTTCCTCATTGGAACCCCCTGTCGTGCCTCCAGATTGTCAAGCCCCCTACTGAGCATCCGTGTGGTACAGTCTGGGTCTTATTTGCAGAGAGAGCTCTCGCCATTGGGGGCAGGCCAGGGGGGTCTGTCAGGTCAGCTGGGGGAAGAAATATGTGTCACCACACGTCCTTTCGGAAACCCAATTTGCAAGCAACGCTGTTGAATTGTGGATTAGTAATCTTACTCCAATGCCACTCTGGCACCAATTACTGAAGAAGCAGCAGTAGCATCATTACATCTCACTGATTGCCTTATTTCTGATTCCTTCTCCTTTCTCCTTCCAGCCTCATCTGTCTTCGCACATATGTGTGTAATGTAATGTGTAACATTATATATATATATATATATATATATATATATATATATATATATATATATATATATATATATATATATATATATATATAATATACACACACGCACAGTGAAGTCTCTATCAAAGGCAAAGATCATGTGGTGTTTTCTTCAGCCGTAATCAGTTCCAGAGAATTCTTTCTCTTCCACTGAGCAGTCCACTTGGAGACTGGTCTGAAGGCGTTTGTGTGTTTTTCTTTGTAGAGCTGAATGCTGATCTGTCTTTACTTAGCTCAGCGCTATCGTACAGCACAGTGGAGAAAGCGAGGGAGTGGAGGAAAGAACAATGAAGACGAGATGAAGAATAGAGAGAGAAAAAGAGAGCAAACGGAAGATGAGAGGGGAGAAGGATGTGGGAGAAAGACAGAAAAGAGATAAAAAGAGAGCAAGACATCTGAGTGAAGATGGTGGGGGTGGGTGGGTGGGGGGCTTTCTACAGACTCCTCTAAGCAGCTTTCCTCTCGAGGCGAGGTCATGCAAGGTCATGGTGGGATTACAGTTTTGGCAAACAGGAGGGAGCTCCACTCACACACACACACATATACACGCACACAAGCAACAGAACGCGAGACAGCAACTCCCTGATGACTCGAACCTGGCTGTAATAAAGCCAAGGCCGGCTTGAACCTACAAACAAAAAAGCCAACAGCCTATCGATCGGCTTCTGCCGACTCTCTCACGCCCGTGTCGGGAGGCTGCCTTTCTGTGCAGACACACTCCCGCCCGAGGTTGTGCAGAGAAAAACTGGCCGCCTCGCTTCCAAAACACACACACACGAATGTCTCCACTACGGCCAGTGCAATTCCTCACACATTAATCCCTGACCCACTGAAGCAACATTTGGGCAGATAATACAATCTCATCCGCGGTTTAAACCTCAGGGGAAATGCTTCCTCTCAGCTCCCAGCAAGAAAGCGTCCTAAATAAGCGATAAGAATTTTTATAGCTGTGCGCCTGTAAGACTAAATTAGCCCAGTGTGATGCAGATACTGTGTGTGTCTGTGTGTGTGTGTGTGTGTGTGAGTGAGAGTGAGTGTGAGACCCGATCACTCTGGAGACACACTTCTTAATCAACGTTTCCACAGTGGCGGGGGGTCATGAAGGGCCGAGGCGGATTCTGGCCTCCAGTGCTGCTTTGAAGTTAATTAAGATGCGTCGGAGCACGGTTGGAGAGGATTCATTAAAGCTCCAGTCGGACTAACAGTGTGTCGCTCCAAAGTGGACGCTCCGTCCAAGAGGACTAAAAGCCCAGAGGAGAGCTTCAGCCCCTGAGGCGACACCTCGAGTGCCAAGCAGGCAGGCTTGACAGCGAGCCCTCGTTCATCAGCTTTGTAACACACACCAGACACTTCACATGGACAGCAGGAGAGGTTTAAGTAAGGAGTGAAAGTCTTGGGGATGTGCTGTTATATGAAAATGGTCAACAACAGAGTGCCACGATGAATCCTATTGACTATCATGCTGAAGTTCAGTGCCAAAGTGTTTTATTCCTTTTCTGCTGCAGATATCAGTTTGATTTTTACATAATCATATTTTTTCTAAACATTTATAAATGCTTAAAGTCTGTAGGTCAGGACCAGCATTTGAACTGATTAGATTTATTATTGAGTAAAATGATTGACTGTGAGTTAACAAGGATTGTTAGTTGTGTGGCAGACTTGAAGCTCATTGTGCTTAGAACAAATTCAGCATGATTTTATGCCTGTTAATGCTTTGCGTCTTTCAACACTGTTAGTCACAACTCAGGCCAAAGGATTTTAATAATAAGTTAATAAACTTCAAACTTTCAGAGACAGGGAATTATACCAAACTGCACTAAGCCAAAAATGTCATTGATTGGTTTCCCAGGTTTTTTTTATTCCTGGCTGTGTCAGTAATTTTACAACAATAAAAAAATATATACAGTTGAGAGTATGTCATGTGTGAAATGGCCTGGTGTCTGTCCAGGGTGTATTCCTATATCATGCACAATGTTCCTGGGATTGGCACCAAATCAACCATGACCCTGACCAGAATACTATTAGCATTATTACAGTACTAGCATTACTGCTGTAGGTGGTTGCCCTGTATCTTTAATAAATAGGCTACAGTTAGTACAAAATGCAGCTGCCAGAGTTCTTACTAGGACGAGACAATATGATCATATAGTTTAGACTTGGGGGGGGCACGGTGGCTTAGTGGTTAGCACGTTCGCCTCACACCTCCAGGGTTGGGGGTTCGATTCCCGCCTCCGCCTTGTGTGTGTGGAGTTTGCATGTTCTCCCCGTGCCTCGGGGGTTTCCTCCGGGTACTCCGGTTTCCTCCCCCGGTCCAAAGACATGCATGGTAGGTTGATTGGCATGTCTGGAAAATTGCCCGTAGTGTGTGATTGAGTGATTGAGTGAGTGAATGAGAGTGTGTGTGTGTGTGCCCTGTGATGGGTTGGCACTCTGTCCAGGGTGTATCCTGCCTTGATGCCCGATGACGCCTGAGATAGGCACAGGCTCCCTGTGACCCGAGGTAGTTCGGATAAGCGGTAGAAAATGAGTGAGAGTGAGTGAGAGAGTTTAGAATTGATTACAAACTGCTGCTACTTACGTACAAGACTCTAAATGGTTTAGCTTCCATGTATCTAACTAGTCTTCTAACATGCTTTAATCCTTTACCCTCTTTAAGATCACAAAACTCTGGTCTTCTGGAAGTTCCCAGAATATCAAAATTAAATGTAAATTAAAGACATATCTCTTTAGCCAGGCGTACACATAATACATCTTACAACTGTGTGCTACTGTAGATACACATCGTTATCTAGTTCTGTTCAATATTATAAACAGCTATGCTAATTCCTCTAAACTATTTTCTCTTTTTCTACCCATCCCGAGGCATCCCGTGATTGTGCCAGCTCTAGTTGTTTTCAGCTTCTTGAAGTACGCTAACATTCAAAGAGAAGATACCAACTCCATGTGGTCTTTGAGGACAACAACCTCCTAATCAATACACAATTGTTAGAGTGTATCTGACTACATAAAGGACATTATTCATAATAACACTCTACGGCGTTTATAACAGTTTATAATCACACCCTCCAGTGTCAACCAAATGAGGATGAGGTTCACTTTTGAGGTTCCTCTCAAGGATTCTTCCTCTTCCATGTAAGGGAGTTTTTCCTCACCACAGTCACCTCAGTCACCTCAGGATTGTTCATTAGGGATAAATACAAACACATTTAAATATAAGTCTAATATTAATCTTAAATCTTTGTATAAAGTTTTTGTATTTTTTGCAATATTTCTTATGTTCTGTAAAGCTGTTTTAAGACAATGTCGATTGTTAAAAGCGCTATACAAATAAAAATGAAATTTTGAAACTATAAAATTTGAAATAGTGTTTAGGAGCTTACAGAAAGCCCATGACTGAATGAATGAGTGGATTTCAAAATGGACTCCAGTAGAGGGATTCTGGACCTTAGTCCTGGTTTCTAACCCACAATAACCAGCACATATACAGTAGCTCACGTACAGTTCATTGCTTAGGAAATCTTATATATCGGCTGGTCTGTGACTGACCTCACTCCATGGCCGTGTCCACTGCAGAATGATGGAGGGATGTGGGGAGGGAAAAGTCTCTGTACAAGGTGCTCTGAAGCCCCCAGGCTAACCGTGATGAATGGAGCCCCTAATGGCGGCAAACACTTTATCTCTGCTTCATCTGTTTTCATTAGGCAGTTGCAACCTTTGGCTTGGTCTGAGCGCTTCGCTGCTCGACGGACCGCTGCACACCGAGCTCAGGGAGTTCGCCTCTGCCTGTAGGGCCCTGACTGGACTCCTTCCCTCTGCTGTTAGGAAAATGACTTCAAAACATATTTGAAGTCTCAATTTCAGAAACAGCAGTGGCATGTTTTCATTTTAGAACTGAAAAAGAATCTGATGAAAGTAGACACATGCACTGTACAGTTTCCTGTACATCCTAGGTCTGTTTAAAACGTGTTGATGTTTTCAGGACTAAAAAAATGACGATTGCTATTAAGACACTTATTTGCTCAGCACTAAAGGTGGAATTATGGCTCTGTCTTGTCCTCATGCACTTTCACACAAAAAAGCAGCCCACGTGACAAGAACAACGTGTAGATTTCACAATATATGAAAACCTAGATTTTAAAGGATCACTCACTTAAAAATTATATTTAATTTTTGAGCATGAGCATCCTGGCAGCTAGCTCGCTCTTTGAGATCTTTGTAGCCAGCTATGCTTTGGTCACATTGGCTGCCGTGAGCATGTCACACTATGTCTTTTTCAAGAACGCTGATCTCAACTCGGTACCAAGCGATTTTTTTTTACGATAACAAATCAAGCGACAGCAAATCAAGATGACAAAAAAAATGTATCAGATTAACTGTCTTATCTTGCTATGTAGATTCAATTTATTCTCAGTAATACAGATGAAATAAAGACTGCCTTCTATGAGGAAAAGCTTGAACCTTCTGCACAAGATCATTGTAGGCTCCATAATATCTTCTCTTAAAGGTGGGGTCTCTGTTGTTTGAGAAATGCTTCAGAAATCTGCGTTGGGCCGCCAAACAAAACAAAAACAAAACTAACGTGTAGCCAATGAGCAGAAAGGGGCGGGTCTTGTCAATATGGGTGGAGAGAGTGTTCAGTGTGCATGTGTGATATTAGCAGAAAGCGGTTTTAACATTGACATGGAGGATAAAAACAAAGAAAGAAAGCGAAGAAAGGATTACGATAAGGTAAGAAGTAGGACGTGTTAATATAGGATCAGCTTTCCAGCGCTGGACAGAACTGAAGGAGCTGGAAGGCCTGCGATGGGACGCAAAGGTTGCTTTTTTCCTTCTCGATAGGTGAGTAACGTTGGTTTTGCTTTGTTACACATAACTAATACAGTATATGACGTCCTTTGCATGATTATGCTTGTGTGTCATTTTTGCTTGTTTGTTTATCTGCAATCGTATTGTTCTTCCCTTCAGCTATGATAAAGGCACATTTCTTTCCATTAGTTGCCTTGGTTACATATGTATATGTGGGCGGAGCTATCAATACAGGGGTGGGACCCATTTGGGTTAGGGGCGTGTTTATTTTGGTGATTTCAAATGTCAACATTGGCTTTCAAACAACGGAGACCTCACCTTTAACTACTCGACCCTCGAGCTTCACCTATTTCATCCTCCCTGACTGCTGAAGACTTTGCCTTCTTTTACAAATAAGAAGATTAAGAAAACCGACTACGCCTAAATTCGACAGCCAGGATTCCCCTATTCCTTCACTGTCACATTTTTCAATCATAGCAGCAGAAGAGCTTCTACAAGTCAGCCAGTCTTGCAATCCTACCACCTGCTCATTGGATCCAATCCCTTCCACTATGCTCCAGACCATCTTGCAAGACCTCCTGCCCTTCATCACTACAATCATCAGTGGATCTATAACTTTTGGTCACCTTCAGCTACCTTCAAGAGAGCAAGGGCTAATCCCATCCTGAAGAAACCTGTACTGGATCCCTCAGACATCAGCAACTACAGACTGGTATCACTTCTCTCCTTTCTTTTTAAAATTCTTGGACGCATTGTTTAAATTCAACTGTCTGTCTTTTCTTTCTCTATACTCACTCTCTTAGTGACGTTCTATCCTCACATGCGTTCTCGTACAGTATATTTCATAATGGATCACGGCTCATCAGCTGAAACGCAATCCCAGCAAAACTGACACACCATGTGTACAACGTCATCATAAGGCCCTTTTTATCCACACAGCTCAGGTCCTTCTTTAATCTATTTTGAGACTGGACTACAACCTGCCTACTGTAAGTTCTCACACACCAACCTACTGCTGTGCTTCATCCACTGGATTCCGGTAGCTGCACACATCAGATTCAAAACACTGAAGCTTGCCTACAAAGCCAAAAATGGACCAGTATCCTGTTACCTCAAAGCTCTTGTCACTCCTTGCACTGCACCGTGTTCCGTCAGATGCCTGAACCTGATGAAATGACCTCCAGGAGGCTCCCGGTGTGCATGTTTCTGACCAAAGTGTCAGAAACAGACTTCGTGAAAGCCTGACATCGTCTAGTGGGACCTGTGCTTACAGCCCAGCCTAGAAGCACCATGCAGCTTGATTGGCATTTGCCAGAGGACACCAGAATTGGCAGGTCTGAAACCGGTGCTCCATTCTCTTAACAGATGAGAACAGGTTTACACTGAGCACATGTGACACGTGAAAAAGTCTACAGACGCCGTGGGGAAAGTTCTGCTGCCTGCAGCATCAAACAGCATGACCAGTTTGGCAGTGGGACCAGTTTGGAATATCCTTGGAGAGTTGTACAGACCTCTACATGACAGACAATTTTACAATTACTGCTGTTAGGTACTGGATTAAATCCTCAGAGCAATTGCCAGACCTTACACTGGTGCAGTGGGCCCTGGGCTCCTGCTGTTGGATGACAATACATGGAAATGTTCCCCAAACCTGAACCCAGTTAAGAATCTCTGGGACTTTATGTATCTGAACATCTGAAGCCACCAAGTCCAGGTGTTGACAGATGCCCTGATCCAGGCCTGGGAGGAGATCCCCCAGGACACCATCCAACAGGAGCATGCCCAGATGAACATACAGCCATGCACACTACTGACTTACATTATGAGTTGCCAGGAGGAAATTGATTCAAGTTGGATCAGCCTGTAATTTAAATTTTTATTACTTTGATTTTCAGTGTTTTTTTGAATTTAACACTTAACGGGTTGAGTTTTGGTTTCCGATGACCATTCTCACATCACTGTGTTTACAGTGAATTGCTCAATGTATATCCTCCTCCTCCTCTTTCGGCTGTTTCGTTTTGGGATGCCACAGCGGATCGCATGGTCCGCATATTAGATTTTGCCACAGGTTTTACGCCGGATGCCCTTCCTGACACAACCCTCCCATTTTATCTGGGTTTGGGACCGGCGCTGATGATTAACTCTTCAGTGGCTGGGAATTCAACCCGCGCTGCAGCAATGAGGGGGCGAGATCTTTCCGCTGCACCACCAGAAGGCCTGAATTACACAATGTATATAAGTTTTATTTTTATCTTGAATATTTTGTGTGGGATTTTTAATTGCTTGTATATTTTTTTGAGCTGTGTAAATACCATTAGAACCTTCTTTTTTCTTAAAACAGTAATTGCTTTCTGTTAAAGAAGCTCCGTGTGTCCCAGAGTGTGAGCAGCTTTTAACTGTACATGGAAGACAAGACAACACTCAATATCTGATGTAAGCTTTACTTTCAAATCTTGTTACATTTAGAACTGGCAATCTGAACATAAGAAATGCCGAACAAAAAAAAAAAAATATACAAAACAAAAATGAAAATACAAATGGTCTAATTACCAGTTATTGTCACAAACAACCCTGTACAGCCTTAGGAATGAAGTAATAAAAAAGCTTTATTTTACAGCATATCATTTTACTGAGTGCCAAAAAAAAACAAACAAACAAACAAACAAACAAACAAAAACCAAATTATCATTGAGCCTTATTGAGTCATAAAATACAACAACAAATGCAAAGCGAACAGAATGTGCTGGAAAAGAAAATATCAAGGTAAATGCAAACTGAGTCATTTTTTTTAACGAAGAAAGAACATAAGTGCTACAAGTTAGAAAAGAGCGATCGATTTCATGCATCTTTTGTAGGGCTATAAAGGTAGTGTCGCGTAATGCACAATGATGTTGAGGAACAAAGAAAAATAACCGAACAAAGGAAGAAAAAAAAGAGCACTGCCCCCTTTGCATTTAGGCAAAAGACACACAAGAGTAAGTGCTTGAGTACTGGCAGCAGCACAGAGAGGGATTCCTGTCCTCCATTTCCTGCTACACAGTCGGGTAGGACTGAGCTGCATTATTGAGACAAATTGGATCTTATCCATCTGATTATTTTTCATTTATCTGAACGGGTCCCGAGAATCAGTCTGACTCATTCTTGGGCCTTCCAGGCCACATGTTTTCCACCACGTTGCACTAGAGCATAAAAGAAGGCATGGGGCTGGAGCTTCAGTAAAGATCAGGAGCTCCGCTTGATGCATGCCATAGCACTTTGTCTGCATGCTGGGCATCTATGCAGAGAAAAGTTGATAACGTGGGATGAAAATTAAAATAAAGAAATGGGGAAAAAAAAGATAGCTTTGTTGGTCAAACCAACTTGAGAGTGTGGTGCATTTATAATTCACAACTTGGTCATAAAAATTCACATCTTCATTCTGATTCATCTTCTCCAAAGACAAAGAAGACTAAGCTTAATTAGGGAGCCGGCGTCGGAGAGACGAGCCGAGGGTCAGCTCTGTGAGTAAGGCTCCAGGGTTAAGAGTCCCTTTATCTGCATGTGAACTCGGGGTTTGCAAAGATGTTCGTGTAAAACTAACAATTATAGCTGGTGTTATGGCGAATACTAATTATTCATTTTGCTGTAAGTTGAATATACAAAATAGCAACTCACACGAGCGGTAATGTTTGTGGGTGTCAACACTACAGATGTTTTGGAATTTTTCATTATTTCGTGAAATGTTAAGAGCCAAATTGTACAACATGGCAAACATTTTGCCTCTGATTTACATATTAAGCTTTCTTCATTTTCTTTGTGATGTCCCTATACATATATCATGAGAGTATGATGTATATGATAGGACTGGAATTAAAGTTAGCAACGCTGAACTGAAGAAACGTCGGACCACAAGGACCACAGGATCGGTTCAAGTCAACAGTCTGTATTTGTTGCTTTAGCGAGTTGGACACAGATTTTCACAGAAGTCGAAATGATGCTTGTTATGGAAATCGCAGCTCCGCTATCATGCACAATGATCAAAATCAAGATTCGCTAATGTTAACATAATTTAATAGTCTTTGAATTAAGAATAAATGAAGCATTTTGTTGCCACTGATTTAAAAAAAAAAAAAGTGGGACAATTCATTGACAATTGCACAAAAATGCAATCAATTAATTAATAGATACTATAGATAATATAAATAATACTAAAGATAGATGAGCATAAGAAATACAGTTATGAGTTATTTATTTATTTATTTTTTTAAGGCAATAATACTAATATCTGATTTAGTAATTGAGTGTGTGAGTGTGGTTCGGAGCTCTAAACACAATGGAGCTTTACTATAGAGCATTTCCTCAGACTCATTCCCAAACTTCAAGAGTTTACGAGCTTATCATAGACTGAGCTATTTTTTTATTTACACATTTTTTTTTTTTAAACTAATTTCTGATTCTAATTCAGACTCTAGATTCGATTCTAATTTCATTTCTTACAAACCACTGATTTGTTTGGAAAAGTGCAATTTTACAGCACAGTGCAAAACTGGCATTAACAAATTTAGCCTGGTCCTTTAGAGCCCAGGTGAAAATCTACTATATTCCTAATGTATGATTCACTTTAATACTGAGCTGTCCAACATGGGCAATATCTGTGAATGAGTAAGAGCTTTATATTAATTATTTTACTTTTTCCCCCCAACCTTTATGACATACCAAGTGAGCCATTGTATGAATGCCAATGCTGTTGTCTGATAAGGTTGGTGGAAGTGGCATCAAAGAAAATTTTTATTGGGCTTAAGTGCTTTTGCTTGAAATGTGTCAACATGGTAAGTGCAATTAAAATGGAGAAAAAAAAAAGGAAATGGAGAGGGGAACACAAGATACTAGTACCGTGTTTGCCCGTTTTAGAGAAAGCCGTGCATCCGCATATCCTCCTTAAAAATAACGGCTGCCTCCACATTGCACTTAAGAGCCATTATCCAATGAGAGCTTCATAACAGCTTGTTAGTACAGGATATATAATTATATATTTTACACTGTGAAGGCTCATTAAAAATTGTAGAAAATGTGATAAAAAAACAAACAAACAAACAAACAAAAAAACCCCCCAGAAATGTTAAGACACAGAAGGCCACCAGAACCAATAGATCACTATTTTTCATATCTTGACTCTTTCTACCTCTGTATCACTTTAACATGAACCGACGAAAAAGTACATTCATTCAAGTCATTTTGGAACAGTTTCTCCTTTTTACACACACACACAAAAAAAAAAAAAACATTAAAAAAAAAAAAAAAGCAATGTTAAAAAAAAAACAAAAAAGCTCCAAAAAGCACCATCGAATCGGCCTCGTGTGACTGGACACGTGAGATTTTTCACCCCCAACAACCTGTCACCTCGATTATTTGTGTAAATGTATAGGTGCGTGTTACAATGCAATAGCGATGCACAGGGCTCGGCTGCTCGCTCGTCTTTCGAGCTTGGTTAGCTTTTGGCACAGTCTGTGGCAATGTGTAGTAATGGCAAGAGCTGTGGTTTTCAGGAAGAGCTGACGAACTGTTCCTACAGAGAAATCTAGGATAGCTTAGACCACTTACTGGCCCCTGAATAGCTGGGTTTTTAAAAAAAAAATAAAATAAAATAAATAAAAAACAAAACTGTTCTGCCATCAGCTGTGCATGACTGGTAAATAGCCTTCAGCTTATGAGCCGAGATCAGTTTCATGAATGATCTCACCAATCCTGAAACCCATTTAAAGCCAATACGCATTGTGGGGCAGTGGAGAGGGTTGAGGTGGTTAGAAGTGTAGGGGCTCTATGGGAGAAAAGGCTTACAAAACTATATACAGTTCGATAAATAATCAAGTGCATGGTTTGAGGCGTTGCTCTGAAAATGAGACTTGTAAGAAAGCGATTTCGGTCTGTTTTTTTCTTTTCCCCTCTTTTTTTGTCGTGTTGCAAACGCCCTGGGATATTTTGTATTGTATCGAGTCCCTAAATGACACATAAAACAATCGTAACACATAGGCGAGCATGCTACCTGATGCTTGGCAAAAAGACATACTAATGCACAAAAAAAATGTCGAGCGCATAGACATTTGCATCTTCTTTTGTCTTTTTCTTTTTACCTCCTCATAGAAGGAAAAAAAAAATCCTATGGAAATCACTACTATCTGATCATGGTCATTCAAAATCTGCGGAAAAGAAAAAGACTAAAAAAAAAAAAAAAGGCAGAATAATTAGATTAATAAAGAAAAGCAGCTTTGATATAAATTCATACAGCCTTTCTTCCTCTAATAAACACTGCATGTTCGTTCATTTCCTCAGGAGCAGCATTCTCCAACAGACAGAATTGCCGTGAGCAGGACTGGACACTCCTAGCCGCTGTCCGGATGCTGCACGGGCGAGTAAAAGAAAGGAAAAGGTGATAGAAGAATGACAAATAAAGGAAAATGTAGAGGTAGGTAGCTCAGATGAGATGGGCAGCTCAGACGGTTTTTGCCCTTTCTGTCAGTCCCAGATATGCCAGGAAGGAGTGTTTGGGGGACATGTGCAAGGGTGAGGTCTGTGAGGATGGGTGGGTCCAGAGTCTGGAGAAAGGTGGAGAAGAACGTAAGGGGGCATGGCTAAGGAATGTGAAGCGGCGGCGAGCGCTGAAGAGTGTGGTCAGAGGTATGAGATGAGCCGGGTCTGAGGTCCTGTACTGCTCGTAATAATGAGCTGCCAGTGTCGGAGAAGATGTAGGAGAGGCTCCGTTGGCACAGAGGTAGTGCGGGGAGGGCGGAGCGGCAGGCAGCATACCCGAAACAGACAAGGCAACCGACTGCAAGGCCTGTGAGGCGCTGAGGCTCATGAGCGGGCTGCTATTGCTACCGTCAGGCAGGAAAAAGGGCTCGATGGCATCAGCACTGAGTGGACGCGGCGTGAAAGCCTTGGCCTCCTCCTGGGCGCTGCCCTCCCCAGCCTGGTGTTTGCGGACGTGGCGGTTGTAGACAAACGGGTGCGTGGTGGTGAAGGGACAGCGGGCGCAACCGAGTGCATGGCGCGGTGCGTGCTTAAGCCGCTTGTGCAGGTTAAGGTTGTCCTTGCGCTTGCAGCTGTAGCTGCAGCGGTCGCAGTGGAAGGGGCGCTCGCCTGTGTGCACACGTCCGTGCTCTATCAGCTTGTTGGCCGTCTTGGCCAGGTAGCCACACTGCTCGCAGCGGTAGTGGTTGCCCAGACGATGGGCGCGCGCGTGCCGCTCCAGCTCGGCCCGGCTCGCCCACGCCGCCTGGCAGATGCGGCAGCGGTGCTCCGTCTTGTAGTGCGTCTTCAGGTGGCACTCCATGGCCGCCGCCCTGCTGGTGGAGTACATGCACAGAGGGCACCTGGGCACAGAGACAGAAGGTGAGGAGGTGCAGGAAGCATCGAAGAATGTTTAATACTGTGGCTTCAAAGTAAGACTTAATTTCTTTAGATTAAAAAAAAAAAAAAAAAAAACGTGCACAAACACGCAAACACACACAAAATGGACAAAGGGAAGGGATGAAGGATGCACTTATGTATGTGGCTGACCCTGAATGGTATATAACAGCTAAACTCTATGTGTATGCAAGTATATGTGTATGTCATGGATACATGTATGTGTATGTGCTTGTGTGTGTATTCGTGTGTGTGTGTGTGTGTGAGAGAATGTGTGTGTGGGTGTGTGAGTACAAACAGATATGCGTTTTAAGAGACAGTTTGGGGGTCATACGGAGGTTAAATGAATAAATGAGTGCACTTACATTTAAATAGCACCTTTCATCTGCTCAGGGCCCCAAAGCGCTTCACAAACCCTGCAGAACAGAATGACCTCAGAAAGCACACCAAGAAGAGCGCTTCTCTGCCTCAACACTGAGCCTGAACACTACCTTGTTCTGTCATCATCAGTCTCACAACAGCGGAGCAGGTGCAACACACCCAACTCACGCTCAGCGAACATTCTCAATGCATGGACACATATTAAATAAACCTTAGAATTATTCCTGTATTTAAGTCGTGACACACCATCTTCAAGGTTTGGTTAAAAAAAAAAATACTACACATTTTCTCTATAGAATTGTGTGCCACTGCCAAGACATGTTTCCTGTATACAGTTGTTTTGCATTGAAGCTATGATGATAATGCAGCTACATAGTAATATAAAAAAGTGAAAGGTGAAAGACTATAAATACATTTGTTCAATATTCTTATGTTTGCTCAGAATATTTTTTTTAAATAACTAAAAAACAGTAATTGATGATGCTTTCAAATTTTAAGAGGATTCTTCTAGATGTTGGTAAAAAAATGCCAAACTCCGCTAAGGGGAACAAACGACTTTTGGTTATTGAAGATTGCTGCTCAAAGTTTCATGTTTATTGCAGTAAATCTTACTGATCATAAACAACCTATGCAAGCCTGAGTAACATCGCTGTAATATGTTGATCTGTGTAAGTGTTTATAAGTATTTACCCTATAGAACTATAGCACGATTCTATAGTATTACAACCTGGAAATACAAAATAACCCACAATAGATATGTGGAATATGGATTCACACACACACACACACACACACACACACACACATATACACAGTATAGTTTATAGTATAGTAATTTCCTCTAGAATTTGTTGAAGAACATACCTAGACAAACAGCATTATGAAATTCAAGGCAACTCTCCAACAAAGTCTGAAAAAATTATCAAACAGAAATTGGTTATAAATGTCTTAGAACATTTTGCCTGCGCACCGTTCATTTCATTATTCAAAATGAGAAAGCATAGGGCACAATCAAGACTACGCCTTGAGAAGTCGTCCGCTAAGTCCGAGTCGCTGACTAGCTAATCAGGGCATTACTAAGAAAATAACGAATAAATGTAGGTGCTACTAGCATCATGCTACATTGCGATGTGTATTTGTACTGTAGGAATGTAGCCACGTATCTCTAGAGCAAAACTAAAGAAGCACAACAAATGAATAAATAACACTGGACAGCAATCATGTCTTGGCAGTGCAATTGAAAAACTGCACATTTAATTTTAATGTGTGTCATTTGTACCTGACCGGATATTTTCTACAGCATATGGCACACTTATTGGTTTTGATTGAAATCTGGATCGGTATTCTTAATACCTTATCACCGAGGCAAAATGCCTGCATTCCCACTTCTTAGTCACTTATGTGTAATAACTAAAATAGTAGGTGTTGAGTTTGGCTATATATTTTTTTTTCCTTTTTTTTTTTTTTTTAAATTAGTCAAAGCCAAAATTAGGCTACTGCTTTCTGGTGTCTTTTTGTGTTGTCGTTTTTGTGTATTTCTGAGAATAGCCCATAAGGCGTGACTAACACGCCAAAGTGACAAGCTGCCTCTCTTTAACTCTATTATGCTTAGCATGATAACTAGCGGCTACAGTAACTAGCATGAGAAAGCACAGCCATAAAGTGACATGATGAGGCAATGGCATCTGAAATACACACAAGACTCTGAGACATGAATTATGTATGTCACACGGCTAGACAAATACCAGAAAAAAGAGAAAAGACTGGACTATGTACTGGAACACTCTGCAGGGGGGAGAGAAAAAGAAATGATCCACAAATGAACCACAAAGGGGTCAATGTGTGTGTGTTTGTGTGTGCTGTAGTGTGGCTAGGGAGAAGTGTGCTGCATGTGTTTAGTTTTGTGTAAGTGTTGGCGACTAGGACAGGCTGGGAAAGAACAGTGTGAACTCGAGTCTAATGCTCTTGGCAGTGGGCTCGTTTAACAGATGGAGAGGCGCTGACTAGCTGGTCGTGATTTCTTCAGTTATTGCACATGCAGAACCAGACTTCGTGCTGGAATGAGCTACTGTCGCATGGCAGAGATGGGTTTGTTCCTGAAAGTGCTTTAGACAAATCTGTACTTTTGTTTTGAATGTAACTTATAAATAATAAAATAAGGCAAATGATTTTTTTAGCTAATTCTTCTAATAATGGCACATTCAGGAGCTTCCATGATCTGTATATCGTTGTGTGGATGTGTGTCGGGGGGGGGGGAGTTCTCCGTCAAATGCTGCTGTAGGATCAGGGTTATGAAGCAAACTGTATAGTGGGGAATTGTTGCCAGCCTAGTAGGTGTGTATATCCCTATGAAATATGATAGCGTTTAAAGCAGCCGATAATCTAATGCAAATTGCCAATGTGAGGATCTGTATTGTGATCTGGTTCAGAATTTTTCAAATATGTTTATCTATTTTAAAGAACTGGAATAAGTTCAAACATATTGAATGTTGACATTACATCATTGACTAGTAGCTTAAGGCTCACCTAATACGCACATACACCAACATCTGTCGATGAGATAAAGCCAGACCCAAGCAAAACAGAGGCAGTACCAAAAGTTTTGCCGTCTACAAATCTGAGTGATCGGTTTAAGTGTGCCTCCTCGAAATAGCTCAAAGATATACGCCAAATACTTGCTGTCCGACACTAGGGGTGAGGGGGCAGACCAGGCCCGAGATATATAGGTGCTGAAGGAGGAGTTGGTTTCAGAATGGAGTGTACAAACAAAAATAGCCCTGGGGGAGGGCAGCAGCAGACAAAATGGGTGAGACTAGTCAGAGTTGCTAAATGAATAGGTTGAATTGGTCAGGGTTTCTTCCAGAGTCGCGGACTTGGTCATAGTTTCTAAAGGAACGGGTAAGATTAGTCATAATATCCAAAGGAGCAGGTGGGATTGGTCTGAGAGTCTAGAGGTACAGGTGAGATTAGACAAAGGTTTTCCAGGAGTCGCTAAGATTAGTTCTAAACAAGCTGTTGGGATTGGTCAGTTTCTTAATGTGCCAAAGGGATTGGCTAATGTTTCTATAGGATTTGGTCACAGATTTCTGTAGGTCAGAGCTTCTCTAGCAGTAGTCAGGATTGGTCACGACTGGTTCTCTGATCTTTGGAGGAGTGAGTGACTGTGGTCAGAGGTTTCTCATACGGTCTGTAAGTACAGTCAAAGATTTTGCAGAAACTTCTTGGAATGGTATTATTTTCTATGGGGGTGTCCGGCTTTGACAGGCATGTGTGGTCAGACGTGTAAAGGTGGTCTGAGGTCACTTTTGGGCCAAGGTATGACAAGTCAGAGCATCTCAAAAAATAGGTAGGGGTGATTAGATTCTGTGGGATTGGACCAAAGTGCATGTGTGTGTGTTTGGGAAGGGTGGGGGTTTGGTCGGTCGGTGTCAAGTGGGTGTGGTCAGAGAGGGGTGTGGCCTTGGCACAGACACAGTCGCACAGTTTAAAGAATGGTGCAGTCATATGACCAGCGTGCTGACTTAACTGGTGAATATTTTTCACCTCTAACATTGGCTGTTTGTTCATGTTGAGGAAAATTTAATTGCTCAGCCTGAACCAAAAGCAGCACTCCAGGGGGAGCTCAATACCGGGTGGGAGGGTTGTACTTTGGTAGGAAGGGGGCAGATGGGCAAGGGTTATGTAGGGCGGTTGGGGGAGGGAGTGGGATTTGTGAGGCGGTAAAGGAAACTCGTGCTGTACTTGCTTTCCTTACTTGAGCCCTCCAGCAGGGACCGTATGGCACTTCTTGTGCTCGAGGAGCTGCTCAGGCGTCTTCATGAACTTGTGGCAGACATCACACTCAAACATTCGGGCGATCAGGTGGATCTGCAGGTGCCGCTCGTACATGGTCCGCGTCTTACACACAAAGTTGCAGAACACACACTCAAAGCCTTGAGGGAAAGGGAGGGAGAAAAGGCACATTTATAAGTTTATGCTATGTTTATGCAGGTGTGTTTGCCAGACAAAACATCAGAAGCAACAAAACCAGGAGACAACAGATGACATGAACACAGAAGAACAAATGCAACATTTCTAAGGACCTATAACCTTAAGATATGAGGTGTCCATGGATCATTTACTAAAATTCCATTTTCTGTACAAGCTGATTTTGATTTTGTATATTTTGGGGGCGGGGCTATGGGACAACCGAAAGGCCAGTTGGTACACCGATTTAAAAGTTTGTTCAGAGTATCACCCTAAAGGAGCTGGCCGAGTTTGGTGTAGATAGTTTGAAAGCTTGCCGAGTTATAAACCTCCAAAGTTTATAATGGGAGTCTGTGGGGAAAAAAGGACAATTTGAGACCCGGTACCGGAAGTACCGGTACTCGGATCGCTTAAAAAAGTCATAGCAACAAACTTCAGACCAGGGTCTACAACATATCCGAATTTGGTGCATGTGGCTCGAAATCCCTAGGAAGAGTTAACTTGATAAATTTTTGTCTAAGCTTAAATAGGAAAACAGAATGTTGGCTTCTACAAAGTCAACATAATTACTAAACAACCACCACGTGCACTTTTTAAATGTCTAGGTGCTATTACTTGTTTGGTGTTGGTTTTTATTTCGCTTGCCAGACAAGTTTTGGATAAGCCTTTGTTTGAGTAATACTTTTTCTCCCACAAAGTGGTGGTACTGATGCAGGAGCTGATGTTGGCAGGGACCTGTAAACCATTTTAAGAACTGTTTACCAGTTTTTACCAGTTTAAGAAACAAATTTTTAGGTTATCAGATGCAGGAGTTTTGTAAAATGCAGCATATAAAATGGACGGTTTCACAGGTTTTTATCAATATTCTGCCTCTCAAAGTCGAGGTTTTTTTTTTGCTCCAGATTCTGAGTGAGTACCTGCTCTACTACATTATTAAATAGAATTTCTCTGGGCAATCTTTTCAAAAAGTTTTTGAAAAACAGGCCTCAAACGTTCTCTTCGATTCGAAGTCCTCAAAAGTGGTTACGTATTTTTAATGGTAGTCGTGCAAATACCTATGATGCTCAATTCAGATTCTTAGGCTATTAGGATTTTGTTGCAACTTTGTGGTTTAGACATAAAGAACTTGAAGAATCTCAAATCAGCACTAGCTGACTAAAGAAAAACATACACACCTGACAAAGCTCTATCATTTGTTCTAACCCCTCCTTGGCTTTTGTATGACTGTCTCCGTTTACCATATCACACTCTCACTCATTCATCTTCTACCGCTTATCCGAACTACCTCGGGTCACGGGGAGCCTGTGCCTATCTCAGGCGTCATCGGGCATCAAGGCAGGATACACCCTGGACGGAGTGCCAACCCATCGCAGGGCACACACACACACTCTCATTCACTCACGCATTCACACACTACGGACAATTTTCCAGAGATGCCAATCAACCTACCATGCATGTCTTTGGACCGGGGAGGAAACCGGAGTACCCGGAGGAAACCCCCGAGGCACGGGGAGAACATGCAAACTCCACACACACACAAGGCGGAGGCGGGAATCGAACACCCAACCCTGGAGGTGTGAGGTGAACGTGCTAACCACTAAGCCACCGTGCTCCCCAATATCACAAATAAGTCATAATTTACAGCAATAAGAGTAAAGAATATCTCACCTTTTTCTGATTTCTCCTCTATTCCTGACACCAAGCTTGATTGGCTGCTGGCAGATGAGGGCGGGGCCAACAGACTTTTGAGTTCCTCGCTTCCCTGGGTAGCATCCCCACTTTCAGAGCTGTTCAGGGAGTCGCTCAGGGCCGAGAGAGATGAAGACGTGCTCTTACTCTCACTCAGGGGACTCCTGGAAATCAGGCCTGTACAAGTAAAGCGCAAGAAACAGAACATCATCCACACAACACACTTCTGCCACCGTTTCTTTGCCCTGTATTTGGCAAGTGCTTCAGTACGTGCCCCAGATTGCTAATATCATAGCTTGATTATCAATGAACAACAGTGCCATCTTTTAATGCAGTAAAAAATCTCGCAAGCATTAAAGCTTTCCTGTATTTAGAAACGTGATATTTTGTTGCACCAGGGTTGTCTGTTGTGTGCATGTAGAGACCACAAGAATTATCACTTGTATTGTATTATATTGTGGCTTGTTGCTGTTTCGTGGGAAATGAATATTCTTCTGTCACATCCGAGTGGATTAGGCTGTGATGTGTCAGATTTAATAAGGGAATAATCCGTTTTCAAAACACATGAACCATGGTTGGAGAGGAAACCCAGCTTGGTTGCAAGAGGCCAGTATCTGGTGAGCTCTCGATGGATTCCGCTAATTCGTCGCATGCTTTCTGCATTTGGTCTCAGGATCCACTAGCGCAAAGGCAGTTCGGTGTAATTTTCATCTTCTGTTCTCTTTTTAAGGACTGAAGTGGTTGTCATTACATCAGAGGCAACATATGGCTCTGTGGTAGGCTCAATCTGCACTGCAATGCCTCATAAAGGTCTGAGAATTTTCCAAAGCAAAAGGCTGTTTTGCTGTTTCATGTTGATCGTATAGTGGCCGTTCCAGCATTATAAAGTCAACAGGGATCCTGAGCTCCTGTTGTCTGTATGCAAGCAGGCAGAACAATCAAGGCTGCAGCCTTATTGATTTCCTCAGTCTGCAAGGGCTAGAGGGAGGGGGCAGTCAGGTCACGGGCGCTAGAGCTAACATAGGGGAGCGACGCAGGCCATGACTCTCCCCTAAGGCTCCAAAGCTACCGGAATGGACACGATGCTAGATTGCATACACTGACTGACTAACATACAAGTCTAGCATACAAATCTTCCATCTAGACAGTTAAGCTTAGCGGAGTGAATGACCATGTGTAATCCCTGGTTTGCTGGGTGATACTAAACAATGCGGTTTGAAAAAAAAAATTGCCAATGTGAGTGAAGCAACCTCTATTAGTATAAGTGAAACTGACATGCTACATGACATGAGGATGGATTAGCATCTCAATGGGCTTGAAACCCTGCGGAAGACATACACACATGCGGTGGAAAGCTGTCTTTTTACTCCAGCAGTCACACACATCTCAGGCGGTGGAGAGAGACTGATTAGAGGTCAGCCATTCTGTGGAAGGCAGTGTCCCTGGCACAGGTCTAAATTACACCTGACACATCGAACTGGCCTTTCGCTGTCACCTTGCCCAGTGGACACGGCCACTCTGGCACACTTTAAATGCCAGCAACGGGTGTGAGAGAGTGGGAGCCATGGCCGTGGGTGGCTGCATGGGGACCGTTCAGGCTATTGATTTCTCAACCTCCTGTGTCTGATAACGCCAGGTCTTCTAGATAAATACACACTCACTCGAACACACAAGACTGGGCCACCCTCAGACATAAACTCATGTAACAGCAGGCCAGCTCAACTTGGCGATAAACCCATCGGCTCTTTTGTTAAAAACACTATCGACCTTCAGATTTGGACCGAGGGGTCTGTGGAAGGGTAACAAAGAACTGTGCACTGGCTATTTGTTACACTATGCTGTTTGCTTGGACAGGAATGGCCAATGGATTTGCATCCGGGAATGCAGAAAAACCTTACATTTCAACAGCGATTCGTTTATTTTAAAGGAATAACTGACAATTTTAAAAGCAAATGGATGTTGCTGTGTGTCCTGTTGGGAGGCAACATGTGACTTCGTCACACGACTAAATGTTTTTCAGTAGTCTACTATTTAAAAGCAACAACCTCTCAATATTAAGCATTGGAAGTGTGTCTCAATGTTATAAATGTCATTTATTTACCAGTGAGATGAGCCACTTTTGTAATGAGTGCAAATCTTCTATGGGGGGAAAAAAATAAATAAATAAAAAAAATAAAATGCAGTACTTTTGGAATCGGTTTCTGTCTAAATTCCAAACCGGCATGACTGTTACTCAAGAGTGAATTGTGTGACTGCTCTATTACTTTTTTAGACATCTGTACGACGATTACCACATTACACAAAATGACTAGTGTCCAGCGCTCAGCTCTAGTGCAGAGCCAAAAGAAATTGAACTAAACACGATTATCACGAAGCGACTCAACACCACACGATCCTTTGTATACTTTTAGTATTATTATCCACTCCTCGAGCTCATTCCTCAGTCACTACCATGGAGCGCTCGCTTGCCCTCGTCCAAATATTCAGCCAGATGCTTCTTTGTGTACGGCAGTCGCAGGTTCGACTCGATTAATACAAACCGTTTCTTTTTCCTGTCTATTCCATACGACGCTCTCTGCAGTGACAGTTTCTATCGTTTAGTACAAGTGTATAGTTTAGTGGCCTTAAGTGTAGTGCAGAAGGGTCTGACCTGTGTGTTCAGCGTTGATATGAGCCTTCATCTCTGCCTCGTCCACTCCCACGTACTCGCACGAGTTACAGCATAACGAGAACATCCACTGCTCCTTATCCACGTGCAGAGACATGTGGCTCACAAACTGTGCGTTCAGCTCTGTTTGGAAACCGCATACTTGACAGCTAGAGATAGAGAGAGTGTGTGTGAGGGGAAACTCAAGTGTTTGTGTGTCCTGTTGGGAGGCAACATGTGACTTAAGAATATGAGCTTCTGTACAGTACGTGGTTTACAGAAGACATTTCTCTGGGAAACATTTTTCAATAAATACATATTTGTATTGTTCTTGCCCAAATCATCACTGTGTCACGTAAAGCGGCCTGAACGAATAAATTCGTCATTTATTATTATTATTATTATTATTATTAAAACCAGTGTTTCTTTGGATCCATAAAGCCACTCGTTCTGAAATTTGGTGTCATGTGATTGGTGTTTATATGTAATTGCATTCGTAATGAGTTAATTAACGCACATATCCACAGTCGGCCAATCAGCTTTCTGCAAACTTCTCACACAGTGTTACAGTCACAGAACAGAGCATCTCTCTCTCTCTCTCTCTCACACACACACACACACACACAATGAATAAACATGGCACATATTCCCAGCATGGATTAAATTAATACCACAGTGAATTAGATGAGCCATTATCTGAAGTCGAAGATGAAGCTTATTCTCAATATTTGATCGGTGTTTCTCTATTCACCAGGCAGTAGATATTATTTGGGTTTTGTGACGTTTTCTCGGTTATCGTTTGATTATATGTTCTTATAATGTCTTGCATCTAATTACGAGTCAGGCAAAATGCCTCACTGGAAACTATCACTAACGAGACACAGGTAAAGCAGACCTCCAGATCTCTAAGCATGAGATGATGTCAGTAAGGGGGCGTGGCCACAGGGGTAAAAGCAAGGTGACAGATGCCTATCTTTGAATAAGCCTTACACGAATCTGAGCTCAGACAAAACGCCACGGATGTTTGTCGTGAACACGTTTCACATTTCCTACAGACTCGATGAATGCTATCTAGTTCCTGTTGATTTAACCAGCTGAACCTCCAGGAACTTTCTCACTTACCTTTCCTGCTAGAGTCACTGCAGTTAATTAACAATCCCTAGAAGTTTAAAGAGTATAATGGGTTATTCATTGCAGCATTGTAGGTATTCGGACCAAATCCCTTCAACTTTATATACTCCAGCTACAGTACAGCTACAGTATACTCAACCTTAGTGCCTCACTGCTCAGCCTGGACACGTGACGGGTTAAACGTATTTTATGTGCAAGCTAAGACACTTCCGGTTGACTTTTTTTTTGTACAAAAAAACTAATAATTGGCAAAGTAGAATTTCACTGAGAATGAACTAATTCCACCATCAGTACTGATGCATCCCTAGTTATTACATCATGTACTTGTTCACCTGTCAGTTTCCAGGAACAACTCCATGGGACTGGACCAGCACACTGGTGCTTCTACTTGCCTGGTGGGCGTGGGATGCACTAAATTCCAGGGGTTTCGTTACCACGACATAAAGTGGGCGTGTTTCGGGAGGTCTTGGAAAAACGCCCTCTTTCAAAAAAAAAAGAACATACCTACGATGGATAATGAAGGACAAAACAGTCATACAGGTAGATTATTTATATTTTATATCTATTATGCTTTATTATCTTACAGTTAAATTATTTTCGAAAACAAATAAACAACCAAATACTACAGTTAGGGTTAGGGTTAGATTATCAAATAGGCCACGCCTGCCCGATGACGCAATATCTGTTCTGAAATCCCTGGAAATAAGTGCATCCCTGGTGGGCGTGCCATGTCTACGATGATGATGATGACAGTGCACATGTTGTGTGCATGTGTATGTTTGTGTGTACCTGTAGAAGTAGGGGCAGTTTTTGCGTTCTCCTCCGTCGCCGGTGACCGAGTTAACGAGGTGCTCGGTGTCCGTGCTTACCAGTTTGACCGAGTGGATGGTGAGGTGCTGGTTCAGGTTGGCACGGCACTTTGCTGCATACGGGCACAGGTGACACTTGTACTTCCTCTCCTCTGAGAAAAACACACACACACGCACGTACGCAGAAAAACACATGGGGTCATGCACATGTAAGCACTGATATAAACACTCACACACACACACACACACACACACACACACACACACACACACACACACATCGACACGGACACACACATCCTATGAGATTGCTGTCTACTACTAACAACAACCAGGCTGATGGCTATAATATCCAATGCAAACTCTTTATAAAAAGTCCCAGTGCTAACTGCAAACTTGACCATAAATCGTCTGAAAGTTCAGTTCAGTTTTGAACCTGTGCTCCTCTGGGTGACGCTTGGATGACAGTAGCATTATAAATCATTAAAGGATTTGGTGTCAAACAGTAACACAGTAAGTGTGCTGAAAGGACGTTCGGTGTGAGAATATATAATGTATAGAATACAGGAGGGTCTTTATGATTACAGCAGCACCGAAGCTCTGTAATGGAAGTTTTTGCATGTGTCCTGTTGAATTAAATATCTTAATATTTAAGACTACAGTATAATACACATATGCACATTGCCTTATGTACATCCCTGTGTATCTTAATATTTAAGACTACAGTATAATACACATATGCACATTGCCTTATGTACATCCCTGTGTATCTTAATATTTAAGACTACAGTATAATACACATATGCACATTGCCTTATGTACATCCCTGTGTATCTTAATATTTAAGACTACAGTTTATTTTCATGCACACTATTTTTCATTCTATATTTAATTACACAGTATACATCTTCTTTTATATTTTATTCTTATATTTGTATTGTTTACTTTTATTTCACTCTGTGTTGTATTTTTTTAATCTGTGTTGTATTTTTTTTTAAAATAATTGCACTGTCCATGGAGCGGACCTGATTCACATTTCACTGCTAGTTATATATGCTCTATATAATTGTGTATGTGACAACTAAGAATCTTGAATCTTGTTGACGCGTCCACTCAGATCAAGGCCATTAGAGCGTGTTGGGTGTCGAATGTTTTCGAAGAAGAAAAAACGGACATCACCAAAAACACGATCTTTACATAACATCATAATTTCATATTTGTAGAATAACACCTTTAATTTCAGAGTAAGTTGCTGGGGCTGTACAATACAACCAAAAAAAAATTATAATCAATAACCAAATACTGATTCTAGCCAGACAAGATACATTATATTACGATTACAATAGTTTACTTAAGATTATGGTTGAGAGTCAATACTAGACAACAAATGTGTCAAGACTGGAAATAACTGGGTAATTGTACATATTTGACTTTGTGCATTAATGATGTGTTTAGGAGAAAAGTGTAATAATAACAGTCTGGATTACTGTATTGATTGTGTGTGTGTGTGTGTGTGTGTGTGTGTGTGTGTGTGTGTGGTGCATCTAAGTGGAACGATCACAGTAATTGAGGCAGAATGGCATAATACCTGGAATAATTGTCTGGCTCGGCCTAATTTTGCTGTTTACGGTGAATTGTAATAGAATGTCAAATGATATTACAGAAGGGAATCGTTCCAATATTTTATCATAGCAACATCTGAAAGTAAAAGGAGAACTATGAACGCTGCAGGATTGGCTGATTTGAGCATTTCAAAAATTGTTCTTTTACACACAACATCCTACACTGTGTACACAATTACAAAAATAAATAAATAAATAAATAAATAAATAAATAAATAAATAATATACATATACACATATATATATATATATATATATATATACACACACACACACACACACACACATATACATATATATATATACACACACACACACACACATATACATATAGATATTTATATATATATATATATATATATATATATATATATTTATAAAAGAAAAATTAAATAAAATAAATTATAATAAAATAAATAATAACAATAAATAAATAATAAAATAAAATAATTAAAATATATATATAAAAATAAAAAAACGTCAGTCGGTTCTGCTGATGTCGAGGTCAACAGGAGGTCAATGGAGAGCGGTTTGAGTCGGCAGGAAGGTACGGTGACACGAATAAAAATGGCCCATTAAAGCAAATCGGGACGCATAATATTTTAAATTTTGGTGGACGGGCTACAAGAGCACCCAGGGACAGGAAAGATTTGAAGAAAGTTCATGTTATGTTTCTCCAAACTGTCCAGATTTACTGAACCATACAAAGTGTGTGTGTCTCTTTCTCTCACCTGTGTGTAAGGAAAGGTGTCTGGAGAGAGTTTGCTGACGGCCGAACACTTTACCACACACCGGACAGGGGAAGAGCTGCTCGTTGTGTCTCCACTGCGGCAGGCCGTTGCCCGTCTCGCACAGTGGTTTCTCTGAATCTGGGGGAGAAAAACACACACACACACACACACACACACACACACACACACACACACACACACACACACACACACACACACACACACACACACACACACACACACACACACACACACACACACACACACACACACACACACACACACACACACACACAATTCCTTCAGCCAAACAGCACACACTGGTAAATACACACCAGTTGCAGTTCAGGAAATATTGCTTCAATGAGCAACGTTCATGATCTATTCATGCACTGGCTCAGATCTTTCAAATCATATGAATGAAAAGTACGTGCTGGAGAATGAGTGTTTTTGTAAGTGGCCTAGTCTTCCTGCGGTGAGATCCCTAATCGTGTCTGCACATAGTTATTTCTTGTCGTATTTGATTTTTTTCAGTGGGCAACACATTCTTTTTTCAGTTAATCAGCAATCACAACTCCTAAAGACTTTAACCACAGGCTTGGAGTTTACACCAAAATAAATTCCTATTTATAAAAATACAGAAATAACTGTTCTATTAGTTTCACTGTAGTTATTCAGTAATACTTTAAGATGAATTGAGTATTTAGCTGGGACTTTAACGGATTAATTGGGGTTTGGAAATACAAATGTGTCAAGCCACTAAAAATCAATTAGAAATAAGGCTACCAGAATAACACGATGGTGGAATGGAACAGAACGTTTTTGCCATTTCTGCTCCAAAAAAAAAAAATAAAATAAAAAATTCCAGAGGAAGTGTTAAATGATATAAAAATGCAGGAGGCTAAAAGGTAGGAGAGATATTCCAGATTTAACAAAGGTGAAATTGATATAGAGAGTCTAGATCACACAATTACGGGCAAAACACAAAGCTGAGAACGCTGGCAGGAGTCAAAAAACACCCACTGACAAAATATTGGAGGATATGCAAACTATTATTTACATGGATTTAAAGACCAGACAATGTTTTTTTTTCCCCCCGATGCTTTATTTAAGGAAATAATACTTGGCGGTGTTCTGTTATAGAAAAATAAATCTGTGCTGAGGTGTTATGATGTGACGCAACACTACTGGGACTTGAACCCTGAGCCAGAGCCTTAACCACTCGAGCTACCACTGCTCTATATATACAGATTGACTGATTATTTTTTTTTTCTACATTAGGGTAAAAAACCCCAACACAAGACCCCTGTCTCTACAGTGAAGCATGGTGATGGTAGCATCATGCTTTCTTGGCCTTGGTTGCATCTCTAACAAAATGCCCTCCATACCTGGACAGTGGGGCAGAGACTTACTTTCTGTATTTTAATAACAAATTGAATAAAATTCCAATTGTTGTTCAAATATTTGCGATATTTTATAAATCAACCTCCGGATTCCTCCGGATATTTTATCCAGGATGTCGAAAGGATAACATTTAAACTGTATGGAATTATTGACGGAGCTGCTGCTGTGAATAAATGAACACCAGAACACCTTCTGACCAATTATACATCGACGATGCTGAGGATGCTGAAGTCCTGAATAATTATACACCTGTCCACCTCTCAAAGCCTGGAGCTGATGTCTGCTGTTAGCTCGACACTTAACACACCCAGACTAGTGTATAACACACCTTCTGTCTGCTGAATCCTAACTCTACATCCTGTATAGTCCTGAGACAGAAAGAAGGGGAGAGGAGAGATTGAGAGAGAGTGAGAGAGAGAGGCGGAATGAGAGGGAGAGGGAACAGTACTCCACAAGGAGACAGACAGAATTAACCTTCTGATGAAGGTGCTTTGGCTTGGCGTCAAATTAAAATGCAGCTCCACGCCTCCCCTCTCTCCCACAATGGAAGTGGGGGGAGAGAGATAAATAAAGAAGGGGATAAATAAATAAATCAGAGAGAAATTCCGTCATCGCACATTGCAGCCCCTTCAAATGGCCAGGTGGCGCAGTGGGCATGCATGAGTCTTATTCACACACACACACACACACACACGCATAAGCTGGCTAATGCAACGCAGGCTTCACACACGATAAACACAGCATGGTGACATCAGCATGACATTAGGCCGAGACGAACGAGTAAAACAGCAGACCCACGATCCCGAGCCAGTTGGAAGTTTTGCGGAACATACCAGCGTGTGTTTGTGGGTGTTTGGAGGTCATGCAAATGACATCTACAGCCTCCTTAGCTTCCTGTGTAGACCTCCACATTCCAGACTGCTCGGTACACACTCACGCATGGCTCTCAGCCTGTACGTACATGTTCCTGTGTGTGTGCGCGTGTGTGTGTGTGTCCCTTCGGACTTGTGGTTCCTCATAAACAGGCCCATTTTTCCGGAGGCTGTCCTGTGTAGCGCAGGCTACAGGATTGATGGGGTTAGGGAGGAGGAGAGGGGGGAGAGAGAGAGAGAGAGAGAGAGAGAGAGAGCGAGCGTCTCAGAGTAGCAGCTTTTTGGCATGTTGGAGAATATTTAATGGTGGCCATTAAAGAGCAGATGCACTGGCCTTGGACGCTGAGCCTGAAGGACGTCTCACCGGTACACGACCCAGCACGTGACTGTGCACCGTGGCCCAGAGCAGCTCTAAAAACCCAAAGTGTAGGGGAATTCGGGCAATCTTATAGAGGGAAATTAAGACATCAAGGTTGAAGTCATTGGACCCTGTGACACCGATGTGTTGTTCTAGCTGTTTTCTTTGATGGGATCAATGTTTTGTTTTCTCGATGTAGACACATTCATAATTTTCATCAACTGCAGATAATCAGTACCTCAGGCATTATGGAGACAAACAGATTTCACATCTGGGCTTTTTTTTTTTTTTTTTTTATAAGATGAATCATAGTTTATTGGAGAACAAATAGATTCTCCAGGAGACTTGGACCAAACTGAACATTACTCCTCGACCTGAGAACGTTATTCTTACAGTAAAGCATGGTGGTGAAGGCATCATGTTGCCCTGGCTTCTTGCCCCGGCATGCTGTCCTGGTTGCTTGTCTGACTCATGACTTTATTTCCTGGTCATGTTTAAAATAATGGATTAAATGCTACACTGTGGGATGAGTTTTTTTTTTTTTTTTTTTTAAAGTTTTTTATATATCGTCGCTGTCGGGCGGAAACCTCGTATGTCCAAATTTGGTCAATTTCATATTTTTTCACATATCGATGCTATTGGTCAGTCCCCACGTGGGTCTGTTATTTTTACAAGTTATTAACCAATCTAAAGTCTTGAAAATAGCTTGAGCGCAAATCTCATAACTCCATTGGACACTTCAACTGTCCACCTCTTCCTCACTCCGCGGGAGAGCTTCGCGGCAAATTTCTCCTCAAGAAGAGTCGCAACGAATCAACACGTCTTCTGAGGTAAATGTCTTCAAAACACTGGGCTCAAAGAAAAAAAAATCTTGACCCCCGCTAGTTCTGGTGCTCGTCTGAGGACAGGAATTTAGCGCAAGACAATCCACTGCAACGCGGACTAAACCCTGTGCACTGCAGATAAGGTACGGCATTTTTTTAATTTCCTGAAAAATAACGGTTTTGGAGATACGAGGATTCCGTCTGACAGCGACGATATATATTCCCAGAACAGGGCTTGTTTTGAAAGCCCTTTGGTTTCTATTTCGGTATGTTCTCCAGAAACAGGTGTATATACATTGACATCAGGTGACACTGTAATCATGGGTGATTTTCAGAAATGGGGGACTCCAGTCAGACTTAAGTCGCCAATTTGAGACTTGACTCGAGTCAGACTTAAGTCGCAAATTTGAGACTTGAGACTTGCTTGACAAATATTAAAAAAAGACTCGACTTGACATTCATGACTTGAGACTTACTTGTGACTTGCACATGCGTGACTTACTCCCACCTCTGCTCAGAATAAAAAGGTATCATCCGAATTAAATCCATTTCACTACTAACTTGTATTTCTCTGATATTTTCTTGTCTGTTAGATTAAGCTAAGCTACAAAAACAATTTCCTACAATCAGATAGTACCTATTTTTATCACGAGTGCCAATAATTCTGTCTATTTATGTATAAAGCATGCATTATACTGTATATACACACACCTCGGTCCTGTGTGTGTGCTTTATTCGGGTTAGTGTTCACCGATTTATAACTTACAGTACCTACTAAAATAATGATGTTGTCTACGGTGTATGTTCTGATAACTAACACTAACGCTAACATTTATTTAATGTTAACAGCATTAATATCTCCCAGGAAACAAAAAAAGTGGCCTTTGGAAGCGGTCATGTTTAGTTTCATAACGTTAGACGCGGTCGCAGTTTGGTGTTAAAGCAGCTGCACTACTTTTAAACTTCAGCTTGGATTAGAAGTAGCATATAATTAAATCAACTACATTTAGCTCGTAATTATATAACGACACGGTGTATGCTGCATCTCTCCACTCCATCTGGTCTGAATCACGGTACGAGAGCTTCCATTAAAGCTGCGTGGATGTTTGCCCTCGACTCTGGTGTGTGACTTTTGGAAGCGCTAACAGGCAGGAAGCAGCCAAGATACCCAGAAACCCCTGGTGCTGCTGGGTGACTCATGACCAGTAAGGACCTGTAAGCTGAGACCCCATGGCTCTGACAGCTTGTTCGCTTAGGAGTGTGATTTATCACACCTTCCCACAATGCACTGGGGCAGGGCATGTGCTCGGTGTGATCGAACTGAATTTACTTTGTTAGTCGGTCATCTGCTCTCCCCCCCCCCCTTTTTTTTAAAGACAATGTGTACAGGAGTGCTAGTTTAGCTCATTAATGCTAACGTTATGTGATGAGTTGCTATTGTTACGTTATATATTTTGAATTTAAATCAAGTCTGCGGTAACCATGAGCTAGTTTACTACAGTATATGAGGAAACTTGTGTGACGTGAGTTTAACCATTAGAGGAAAAAAAAATTTTTTTCCCCTCCCTACTTCAAAAAGGAATGTAGGGGGTGATGGGATTGATAAGTTTGTGACCTCTAGCGCATCTGTTAACCAGACTGGCCCAGAGTGTGTGTGTGTGCATGTGTGTGTCAGGTCGTCAAGCACTTAATGGTTTAATTGGCATCGTTAAGGGCAGAGAGGAGACCGCCTCGACACTCGCGGATAAGTGTAACCCAAGGCAAAGACACAAGGACATGCACACTTTCATATAAAAAGTGACACAAGCACAGCAGTGAAAATACAGAGTGCTCTAATGAAAGCTGAGCTGTTGTAAAGATGGAGGGTATGGGATATACAGAAATAATAATAAATAATAATAATAATAATAATAATAATAATAATAATAATAATAATAAAGAAGAAAAAAACAGTCTGAATTCTCTGTGTTGATTGTGGAGTGGGCGTTTCAGCCCACACAGGGTCACAAAGGTGTTAACCATTTAGAAATGAAACAGACAAGGAGAGAGAAAGAGTGTGTGTGTGTGTGTGTGTGTGAGAGAGAGAGAGAGAACTTCAGTTGTGTAGTGTGTGTGTAGTGAATTAACTCTCAGGGCACCCTGGACATGGAAAACCCAATCATTATTTCATTAAGTGGTGGAAGGAAGAGGGCCAGGCTGCCGCGCACTAATTACCCTCCGCCAGAGGGGCCAGCAGAGATGGGGGTGGGGGGGACACGGAGCACAGCTGCCCAGCGCCAAGGCCTCCGGGCTGGGCAGGCATATGGGCACCGGGCCTCCTGGAGCTCTGGAACCTGGCAGCGGGCGAGGGATTTGTAATCAGCCAGCCACAATAAGGGAACTTGTGAGGACCAAAGCGGACCGGCTGCAGCATTACAGGGCAAATAAATAAATAAATGAATTAATCTACATCATCAGTGGCTAAGGTAAACATACACCAGTAACAAAAAATCATCATGATGGTGTTTTTAAATCGAGTCGCCGTTATCACACTGTATTAAAACTTAATCTTAAAGGATTTAAGGATAATAAACTACTATTCTCAAATAAATAAATAAATAAATAAATAACAATAACCCAACTGACATACTGAAGAGCAAAAAAAAAAAAAAAAGGTTAATTTGGAAACAGCCTTAAATAAACGAACAAATTAACCCGACTACACCAGACGATGTGCTGGAGGGATTCGACTCCACGCTGTAGTTAGAGTTTTGCTGTTTCTCGATCTGTTTGCGTGAGAGAGAAACAAGGTTTTTGGTCTAATTAGCAAATGTGTAAATCGGTAAAGACAGAGACAGTTTTTCCTTCGTGTTTGTCCACTAGCTTTGTTGGTCCCATGCTGAGCAACAGATATTTTACGTTTATTTTAAATCCTAAAGGTCTGCGATGTTACAGCTCAGAGTTTCGTTCCTGGTGCTGCAGCTTTCTGTTAGGAAATGATATTGTTTTTTTTGTATTTTGCTCATTTCTCACCTTCTCCCCTGGTTTCCTCGCAACTCCCAATAACTTGCTGGGAGGTGGATTGGTGATGTTATATTACCCCTAGGTGTGAATGCGTGTGTGAATGTGTGTGTGAGTGTGAATGTGTGTGTGGTACCCTGCAATGGACTTGCGTCCCATCCAAAGTGTGTTTCTGCCTTGTGTCTGGTGTTCCGAGGCTGTATATCCACCGTGACCCTGACCATGGTACAGCACTTACTGTAGATGATGAGTGAATGAATGAATGAATAAATGAATGTCTTAGACTTGTTCTGGTTTATTAAACACTATTAAAAAGGTAGATATACTGTACTATACACTTTACTATACTACTGTGTGTTTGTGTTTCAGCTGTTTGCTCTAAAGTACCAAAAGGTCCACAGCCTCCGCAACCTTAGCATTTGGCAGACACCCTTATCCAGAGCTTACATCTCATTTTACACAACTGAGCATTGCTCAGGAGCCCAGAAGTGGCAGTTTGGTGGACATGGGATTCAAACTCACAACCTTCTGATTGGAAGTCCAACAGTTACTCACTAGAGTCTAGTGACTAGACTAACACATCCCTCAGTACCCAGAACCTTCACTCACTACCTTGTTGTTCACTAATAGAGGACGTGTTCAAAGGTATTCAGGTGGAATTGAGCTTTGTTTAGGCTCTGGCCTGCCCCCAAGTGGACAGAGCTTTTAATCTGTTACAAAACGTATGCAGGTGAGTATACAATAGTTGATGATTTAGCACCAGGGGACCCCAAACGGTTTTGTCCGCTAAACCCCTTCAACTCCTTCAAGCTGACTTTTGAGAGAAATTATTATTTTCTTGAAACCTTATTCTAAGCAAAACTGTTTTTAGGCTATGCAACATTACCATGAAACAATCGACTGTCATTTGGTCATGTTTCGGGTCAGTATACATTGGAGGTTGCCTCTCACATATGACGTTCTCCTCACTGTGTTCTGTTCTGGAATTGTTTGCCTCTTGTGAGATGTACTTTTACTGACAATCTGTCCATATCAAGCTAACACTCATCAAATCAGGAAGAATGTATTAGCTAGCTAACACTCTAGATTATATTTACGCTAAGAACTATTATCACATGGAATTCAGGAAAGTAATTCGATCAACTTCAATCACTAATCACTATTAATTGTGTCATTCTGCACTATAGTATTAAAATGTAAACTTCCATCAGGTTTAGGATTCTGCCTAAAGGTCTGACATTGCCACTTGTGAGATTTGAACTCGCAACCTTGTGGCCACCGGCACAGAAACGCTACAGCTCAGCGGTACGGACCATGTGACTGACAGGCATTTCTTCTAACCCGGGTGTCCTCCGTTAGACCGATTGGCGAAGTGATAGCTCACTGTTTAAGGTGTTGGACTACTGATCGGAAAGGTTGTGAGTTTGATTCCCAGAACCACAAAGTTGCCACTGTTTGGCCTTTGAGTAAGGATTTTAACCCTCAATTGCACAACTGTTTAAATGAGATACATGTAAGTTTCTCTGGATAAAGACGTCAGAAATGCCAGAAATGTAAATGATTGTTTAAACAGTTAATAGCTCTGAAGCTCTGCTCTATAAGGAGGTTTTACCTGCAGTACAAAGACTGCGTTTGTTGTAAAAAACAAAAACAAACATGAATAACAGAGAGGTGTCTATAGAGGAAAAGTGAGCCATTTTGAAGCTTGGAACACAAGAAAAATTGATCAGAGACACTGGACAAACACTGAGTATAGCCAGTACAATTTTGGAATGTTCTTAACCAGAACGAAGCCACCGGTGTACTAACAGTCATCAAACAGGTAAGCCAAGAAAAACAGCAGTTAATGACAAACCTCGTAA
>NC_083465.1:26221958-26251958 GCF_030014155.1 Tachysurus vachellii
AACCCGATCGTCTTCCGTTTCTACTAATACCCCAATCTGCATGGCGTTCCATGGTCCACGTGTCGGCGTCACTCCAGACGTCAGTTCGCTGAGTCACAAAGTCAACATCGTGACGTCGTGTGGATCGACTGAGTGACTCTCGGTTATTAAGCCTTCAGATGACAATGTGATGCAGACTCTAAAAGCTTCACTAAAGAAGATCTGGAAAGCTGTCAGAATGAGTCAGAGCTGTCCTCACATCTCCTTGATGTGGTGGTGGTGGTGGTGGTGGTTGTGTTGGGGGGTATGCTGGAGGTGTCCGTCCTCCTGCCATGAAAAGGAACAATCCATCTGTGTTCCTGAAGGAGGCAGACAATGTGTAATTATCTTGTCTCTGAGTACAGAGTATCAAAGATGAACGCAGCTCGGGAAGTCTTTCGCTGTTAGTGCTGGTCATTATTTTACAGACTCTTTACTTAAATCATTTCATTTCACTCTGGCCAACATTTTAACGCTAAGGTTGACAAACTCCTGCTCGGGAGGAGCGACTTATTTCGGAGTTAGTTTTTTCAAACGGTGTGTCAGCTGAACAGAAATACGGGATTACACAGGATGATGTGAGGGACATTTTGTTACAGGAAAACAATCAATTTGTTGACTAGTGGAATACTAGTTGCGCCACTTTATTACCATGGCAACCGGTAGTAGGAACGCCACTACTTTATCTATGGTGTTATGGCTTACATGCCAGTTAGCCAAAATGTTTGATTTATTAAAGAAGGTCATAAGTTTCACTAGTTTTAGCTGCATTTAACGCACAAAACAAGTTGCCACTATAAGAAGTCAGCATGATTTTCTCGTCACAGATATACAGTACACTCATCACAAACACTACCATGTTGTGTTTTTTTTCCTCATTTAACTCTGTGAATAATACGGATGTGTCTAAGCTTCACTCTGACAGCCCCGACACATGATATGAAATAAACAGCATTCATGCTGAGTATGGGTTCAGTCACCTCGGTATCTAGAACGTTCTCAGGTCCACTTAAGCAAAAAAGAGGAAGGAAACAGATGCCAACGCTATAAAGAGCACATAAAGAGCTCCTACGCTTCAGAGGGTGTCTTAATGAAAAACTGCCCTCGTCAACTGGCCTGATATCGGAAAATAAAAAGGTCTGCGGTAGCCCTGAGCACAAGGGACGAGAGAGAGAGAGAGAGAGAGAGAGAGAGAGAGAGAGAGAGATGAAGGTGGTCGGAAAAAAACGACCCTTCCAGAGTTTTTCATAGCATTCTGCAACCTTTCCCCTGCTCCTTCTTATCAGATCGGTTCAAAAGGTTAGACAAACAGCCAGCTATAAATAACACAAGGTTAGATGCCATCTGCATTCAGCTCTGCACTGGTGGGCGGAGCTAACACACACACTGACTCTGATCCCCGCCCACTCAGAGGAGTAGAGTGTCAGTGGGAGGGGTTTGGGCCTGCAGCCCTGTGTTTATGTCTGGGTCTGACCTAGATAGCCTGAGTACAGTGTGCGTGTATATGTGTGTGTGTGTGTGTGTGTGTGTGTGTGTGTGTCCAGGTGTCGGGCTCTGGAGGAGGCAATGCCACACGGACAACCAGCAGCCTGCTAATCCCATAATAAGGGGCTTGGAGCCAACACGAGGGCTGGGGTCACACAAGGGACACATATGCGCACACACACACACACTCTCTCTCTCACACACACACACACACTCTCTCTCACACACACACTCTCTCTCTCTCACACACACACTCTCTCTCTCTCTCTCTCTCTCACACACACACACACACACACAAACAAAGGCGTGCACTCTTGCCTCGGGTTCATGTTAGTAACTGATGTTAGTCAAAGTCTTCTCATAAAGTGCATGTCAGAAAGAACACACACTCTCAGTGAACATGGCCCAGGTACAACACACGCACACACACACACACACACACACACACACACTCTCTCTCTCTCTCTTACTTCTCTCATTTAATACCACATAAATGATTGTGACATGAACGACGGTATTAATTCATACCGTAAACAACCACATGAACACGTCTCGTTATTAAGCAAAGAAATTCATGTAAAGTTTCATGTTCTTTCATGACACTTTTTGTTGCCGCCTTCGGCTCGTCTTTATACAATCGTTATTAATTAACATTCATTCATTTGTTTATTTGTTAAATTATTCAATTTATTATTTTTTTTTAATAACGCATGTTTTTTAGGGACCTGATTGTAGTCTGTTTTTTTTAAATTAAGGACTTCTCCTCTCTTTATGACCCTCGCAACAGCTGATTGGCTGAAACGGAGCAAACCGAAGCTCCGCCCACTTCTCTCTCACGCCATGTCTGAAATGAGTAAACAGCTGGTTTCTGTTGTACATTTAGATTCATGATCATGATCCTTTATAAACCTTATAATCTACACTTATTAGAGATTATTACAGAAGAATAGCCAAAATGTTGATAATGGTTGGTTTTGTATTAGATTTTCTACAGTAAATATTAAAAAGGTATGTAAAATGTATGGCCTGATGCTTGGTAGTAATCTTCGTGTGTGTCTGCGTGTGTATACGCCAACACACAGACAAGCACAAAGACACACACCACACTCCTAAGGAGAGCTCAGAAAACCTTATAACTACTTTATATTGTCTGTAGAAATGGCAGAATATATTAATATGCATGAATATGCATGAGTATGCAAATAGGACACACCCCCATGACCCCTAGCATAGCCTTTGACTCGTCCTTTACAAAGTACTCTATTTAACAGCTGAAATACGCTTAGTACGCATTTTGAAGCTGTTAAATTTCCTGTTAATACATTTTCCTTTAATCATTTGTTAAAGTCTGTTAAAAAATGACAAGGGTCTGAATTACCATGACTCGTGTAAGAGGTGTACAGAGATGACGTGTCTGTAGATCAGGAGTGTTTTCAGAAAGGCCGGCGAGTTGCACGTCGCTGTGTCTCTCGGTGTGTGTTAGCCAGTGTGAGTCCTTACACAGTTACCGGTGTGTTACATGATGAAACGATAAAACAACGTTGTGTTACATCAGCCCGTCTCCTGCTCTCTCTCGGGCTGTGTGTTGCTCGTGACACAGTGGCATGCTGGAGTCTCGCTTCACACACTCGCTACATGCAAACTCCTCTTATCACACGTTCCCTTTCATGTGGTGCGGCGAAATATGAATCGAGGGGATGAGGAGACTGACGCACGCTGAGAGGCTGTGTGTGTGTGTGTGTGTGTGTGTGTGTGTGTGTGTGTGTGTGTGTGTGTGTGTGTGTGTGTACAGCAAGACTGACGAAAGAGCATCGATATAAACAAAGAGTGAGAAGGAGTGGAAGAAGTGGGAAATGATGCTGAGGGGAAAGAAACCCAGCGAAATAGACAGGGAGAGGAGAGAAAAGAGCGAGAGGGGGCGAGACGGAGGATAGGGGAGGTGTGTAAAGGAGATGAGCCCCGGAGAGAGGACGAGGCAGAAGGAGAGCTGGAGACCAAGAGAGGGGGGAGGGTGTGTGTGTGAGAGAGAGAGAGAGAGAGAGAGAGAGAAGACGATTGAGGTTACAAAATGACAGGATGCGAGAGCAAAATAGAAAAAGAGCAAGACAGAAAGAGAAACAGAGAACGGGAAAGGAAGATAGAGTGAGAGAAAGACGTGGGCACAGAGTGAGAGACAGGTAGTAGTGTTAAGTGGTGGTTATAGAAAAAAAAGAGAGAAGACAAAAGCGGTTCTAAAAAGGGAGGGAGAGAGAAAAAAGAGACGTAGAAAAAGAGAAACACCGAATCGGAGATGAAGACGGAGTAAGAGAAAATCCAGCAGTGGATACAGACACCGAGTGTGTGTGAGAGAGAGAGAGAGAGAGAGAGAGAGAGAGAGAGAGAGGGAGGAAGGGAATGAGCTTGTCATTCTGCAGCATGTCTCCTGCGGGTGAAGAGTTCAGCTGCTTCAAAGTGTCGCTGCTACACTGGACACAGTGGGCACTCGTAAAAAAACCCACCGCTCGGGCCGCGATCTGCTCAATAATGCAGTACATCGTGATGCAACACACACACACACACACACACACACACACACTCACACTCACACACAGCGTCTGAGAGCGGTGTTCAGTGCCGGGGACGTGTTCACCACAGATGCAAGAGCAGTACGCGGGTTACATAATGTTATTATGAAATAGGATAAAAGTCGTGCTTCATGTGTGTGTGTGTGTGTGTGTGTGTGTGTGTGTGTGTGTGTGTGTGTGTGTGTGTGTGTGTGTTTGTGTTTCCCACTGGCACTACAGTAAAGAAGCTCAGCTGAAACCTACAGTGAGCTCCGAAAGTCTGAGTCTAACGGCAGCACCTTCTTAGTTTCATCACTTCATCCCGCAGACACGACGTCTCACACGGCGTCTCACACAGACTCTTACTCCACACTCCTCCTCCATCAGTCCCACACTACACCATCATCTACACCGTCGGCTGCACTCGAATCCCCCTAAACGTCCTGAAAGCGACTCACACGGACACATCTGATTGGTCAAAAGCTTTTCTATAGTAACCTCAGGGTCCCTGCTCATTCACAGGGACTTGCGTAGTAACGCTCAGTCGAAACGTATTAAACACGTGATCGTTGTTATTCTGAAGTTTTCTGTAAGGAGACGTGTGTTCAGCATCTGAGGAAGGAGTCTCCAATGTCAGTGCTGTGTCTCTAAACAGGTTAAATAAAACATGTAATTCTTCCAGTGATTAGTTTCCTGCAACAGCACAACCAGGAGTGTTAAATCTGTCCATGTTGTAGATGATTAAAGCACAAGTTTGTTGTATTACTGAAAAAAAAAAAATTCAATTGTGTTCATTTGGTTGCTAGGTTTTGTTTATTTGGTTGTTAGCTGCCGTATCAGTCCTCCACCAAGCATCAGATGCTAACATTTTTGGATGTCTGGAGACTACAAGACTTCTGTAGAACGGATATTGTTTAACAGTCGTGACGTCGTGTGTCGTTGCTTTTACACAGCAGTTCTATACGTTAGCATACTGAGCTAATTAGCGTAACAGGCATTTCCGACACGTTTGCTAACCCTAACCCTAACCCTAGCTGGATAGAGCACTGCATGTTGCCATGCCAACAGAGAGCGACCGACATCCTGTAAGCGTAGTAACCGTTTTAATGTAATGAACTGATACAGATCTGGAAATCCATGTAACAGAAACAGACAAGTGGCGTGATAAAAGCTGTGAAACGTCCTAATGATGTTCTACTAAATATTAGTGTAAAAAAAAATTAGAATTCCACATGATATCATCTGCCCATGAAGCTGATTTCAGGAACCTACCCTATTGACCTCTGAGCACCTATTTGCACCACAAAATAGGAGGAAAAACCTAGACCATGTTCTCCTTTCCTCACCTAGCTAACTGTAATAATAAGGTGTATGTACACCTTCAAAACAACCAGCTGACTAGCCTGTGATCCTAACAGAGACTAAGTATGTTGACTCTGTATGTTGGTTTATCTAAAGCATACTACTAGAGAACCCTGAGGAAACTGGAGAACCCTGAGGAAACTGAAGAACAGTGAGGAACCTGGAGAACACTGAGGAAACTCTAAAACCTGTAAGAAACCGGAGAATCCTGAAGAAACTGGAGAATCCTGAGGAAACTGGAGAACCCTGAGACACCTGGAGAACGTTGAGGTAACCCCAGGTAAGAATTGGGCTACTTTCACCTTGAACGTTTCTGCAGGTCGTCAATAATGGCAATGGCCATCAACAGGAACTCTGTGATGCTGATGTGTGAGAAAGATGGCAGACTGTGTGCATCCTTATAAGTAAACTATTATAAAGGTACTAATAGAAATGCAGACGAACCCAAATGAACCCCACACTGGGACTTAATGATGAGACTGAGATTAATGTTTGATGTCACTACTTCTCTGTACTACTGGATGTAAATACTCATACAATTTCAAAACAGAAATACGTCACAGCTCTGAGTGGACCTTGTCCTTTCCTAGATATGAGCAGAATGTAGGAAGGGAATTTAGGGACGAGACTTTTGTCCTTTTATAAACTACTGGTATTAGAATTTTAAGATCTAGGAACATTAGAAGAGATAAACAAAGTGTTTAGGCTAGGATGCAGCATCTCTTTGTGTGTGTGTGTGTGTGTGTGTGTGTGTGTGTGTGTGAGAGAGAGAGAGAGAGAGTGTGTGTGTAAGAGAGAGAGAGAGAGTGTGTGTGTGTAAGAGAGAGAGAGAGAGAGTGTGTATAAGAGAGAGAGAGAGAGAGAGAGAGAGAGTGTGTGTGTGTGTGTGTGTGAGAGAGAGAGTGTGTGTGTGTGTGTGTGTAAGAGAGAGAGAGTGAGTGTGTGTGTGTGAGAGAGAGTGTGTGTGTGTGTGTGTGTGTGTGTGTGTGTGTGTGTGTGAGAGAGAGAGAGAGAGAGAGAGTGTATAAGAGAGAGAGAGAGAGAGTGTGTGTGTGTGTGTGTGTGAGAGAGAGAGAGAGAGAGAGTGTATAAGAGAGAGAGAGAGAGAGAGAGTGTATAAGAGAGAGAGAGTGTGTTTGTGTGTAAGAGAGAGAGAAAGAGACAGAGAGAGTGTGTGTGTGTGGGTGTTTGTAAGAGAGAGAGAGAGAGAGAGAGAGAGAGAGAGAGAGAGAGAGCGAGAGAGAGTGTGTGTGTGTGTGTGAGAGAGAGAGTGTGTGTGTGTGTGTGTGTGTGTGTATGGGGGCTCCTCATCAGTGCCCATCTGTTGAAACCCAGCCTCGGCCGATGCAGAGGGACTAACAAGGCAGCGGTAATTAGCCACTTGGTGCTAACGGCACCAATCAGATGGACGGAGTCGCTAACTGGCTGATCGGGGCAGGAGGGGGGCGGCAGTGACCTACTTTACATAAGCCATGATGCAACAACCAGCAGGTATGAGCAGAACCAGAGACGCTTGTCTCACTGCTGCTGGAGCGGACATGCTGCCCTGCTTCTCTAGTATGCCCCACACACACACACACACACACACACACACACACACACACACACACACACACACACACACACACACACACCGAGCACGACAGTCATGTTGCCACCATCCCTGATATC
This sequence comes from Tachysurus vachellii, assembly GCF_030014155.1. NCBI lineage: Eukaryota > Metazoa > Chordata > Actinopteri > Siluriformes > Bagridae > Tachysurus > Tachysurus vachellii. The sequence goes on from NC_083465.1 coordinate 26,229,038, forward strand.
CAGGTGATAATTTCACTCAACACTCACGAGCCCTCCTGCGTTCTCACGCACGTCAAACACCTCGAAAGCCTAAATCACAAAACCCCAGAAATGACTCATTTGCCATGAGTCAAGCTTTTTCACTGAAGGTGAGCGTGTGAAAGGTGCTGACGGAGTGGGTGTAGAAACAGGATGGAGACTTTAACACGTTTTAAGTGACGTATCTGAGATCAGATTAGACATCGCTCACATCTACAGGGACAACGTCCATCGTTTATCTCACTCTATACTAACATACATACAATATATTAAGACAAATAATTCTCATTAATATTCAGTGAAATAATATACAGCTGCCTGAGTGTGTGTGTGTGTGTGTGTGTGTGGGTGTGTGTGTGTGTGTGTGTCTTCTTTACCAAGCTGTCGCTCACGGCTGTTAAGCTGAGAGTTCACTTCTCTTGACTGGAAATAAATGAGCTGCTAAACTGTTGCTGCTTTCTGTCCGTGAGTGAAACTCCGCCGCTCTGACCCCACGTTTACACACACACACACACACACACACACACAAAAACCGAGTCCATTAGATCTCTCTCTATGTTTTTCCCATATACTTTATCTGTTTATTCCTTGCTCCTTTTGCGATCTCTCTCTCTCTCTCTCTTGCTCTCTCGCTCTCTCTCTCGCTCTCTCTCTCGCTCTCCCTTTCTCACTTCCTGTCACACATACACTGGAGTTGTGACCCGGGGCCTGACAGTTCGGCCGCCGCACACGTATAAAGAAGCGCTCTGTATCAAGTGCTGAGTCACATAGCGGCGTGAAAGACGGAAAGAGCAAGAGAACATGGGTGACTTGTGTTAGGGACCTGTCTCACACACACACACACACACACAGCACTGAATCATTCTCCATCATCCTCCGTAATAGACTCCATCTCTCTGTTTCTCTCTCTTGCTCTCTCTCTCTTTATTACAACTTGCCCGTGTCGGCCCAAATAAAATATAAAACTAATTTCATGATGCTGCTCGGGCAGAAAAAAAAAAAGAATGGCTGACATACTATTTAGCCGGGACGTTTTATTGATTGTGACTCATGATAAGAGGACTGTGGAGGCGTCTGACGAGTGCAATTTCAAAACGATTTAAAGCAAATTCGGGGCAATTATTTTTCACCAGCATCTCGTGCTGTTTGAATATTACAAAGCTATCCTGATAATCGTTCACTAAAGAATCTGATCTTTGTTAAAGTGATATTTCGGGATTTTCTTTTCTAACACAACTACAGTGTATGTGAAGATCCCTAGAGATAAAAATCACCTTGAAGTGTTTTCACGTACTGAAGAAAAAGGAAGGAAGGAAGAAAAGAAGAGAATGTTTACACTAATCTTAACGATTATAGAAGTCTAAAGGCAGGTGTTGCAGTCTGTCAATAGACCTTTAGAGTGTAAAGCATATTTTAAACTACAGCTGTTAAGAATAAACACGCTAGATGAGAAAGAATGTTTTCAGTCTTTGGAACAATTTGTACATTCATCAAGTTTGCAGGAAACTGGAGAACCCTGAGGAAACCAGAGAAGCCTGAGAAAATGGGAGAACCCTGAAAAACAGAGAGGTCTGGGGAACCTGGAGAACCCTGAGGAAACCAGAGAAGCCTGAGAAAATGGGAGAACCCTGAAAAACAGAGAGGTCTGGGGAACCTGGAGAACCCTGAAAAATAGAGGTCTAAGGAAACAGGAGAACCCTGAAAAACAGAAAACCCTGAAGAAACCTGAGAAGTTTGAGGAAACTGGAGAACCCTGGAAAACCAGAGAGACCTGGGGAAACAGGAGAACCCTGAAGAAACCAGAGGAACCTAAGGAAACTGGAGGACCCTGAAGAAACCAGAGAAGCCTAAGGAAACTGTAGGAACCTGAAAAAACAGAGAGGCCTGGGGAAACTGGAGAACCCTGAGAAACCAGAGAACCCTGAAGAAACCTGAGAAGTCTGAAAAAACTGGAGAACCCTGGAAAACCAGAGAGACCTGGGGAAACAGGAGGACCCTGAAGAAACCAGAGGAACCTAAGGAAACTGGAGGACCCTGAAGAAACCAGAGAAGCCTAAGGAAACTGTAGGAACCTGAAAAAACAGAGAGGCCTGGGGAAACTGGAGGACCCTGAAAAACCAGAGAGACCTGGGGAAACTGGAGAACCCTGAGAAACCAGAGAACCCTGAGAAGTCTGAAAAAACTGGAGGACCCTGAAAAACCAGAGAGACCTGGGGAAACAGGGGAACCCTGAAGAAACCAGAGGAACCTAAGGAAACTGGAGGACCCTGACAAACTAGAAAACTCTTGAAGAAACCAGAGAAGCCTGAAGAACCCAAACACAGCCACTGGTAAACTACTTAAGCAGTCTGTCTGTGTGAAGAGTTTCCCCTGACCACCACAGATCATTTTATTAAAAAAAAGATTCCAATTGGACTCCAGTAATGAGACCAGGATGAACGTGACCTAATAACGTTACCGTTAAAACTCTTAATTCCTGATAGCAAAAATAGTGTGATTCTAAACTGTGATTATCTATGAGCGAGACTTCAGGTGTGCATGTCACGTGCCTGTCATTGCAGATTAAAACCACCTCAGACTGGCAGGAGAGACGAGTGTCTGAGATCGTGGCTCTGAACTTCGACCCTAGAGAGCATGAGGAGATGATGTAACCATCTGCAACCTTATCAGACACCTCTGAAGGAACAGGAACACAGCTACATGCTCAGCCTCGCTGCGTCGATAAAATAAACCAGTGACCGTACCGGGAGCAGGGCAAACACTGGCAAGGAAAAAGTGGGCGGGGCTGAGAGACTTATGCAAAAGAACGTTATGCAAATAAGAAGGTAAGTGATGTGGTGAAATGCTGGTGCAACTTTATCACTTTGAAACACTTGCTAGCATGATATGGACATAAAACAACAGAACATTTGCTTAGCTCTTTATGCTTAGCGCGATGCTGTTCGTTTATGGTGCTGATGCTGTTTGTTTTTGCCTCCAAGCGTCAAAGCGTCTGCGCAGGCTGCATGAGTCCAGTCCGTCACAGCTTGACGAGATTCGCTCGCTGGCTGGTTCGGAAACCGACAAATAACCGGATAACGCTCGCTTCATGATAGGTATAAAAAAGGACCCATACTGATTTCTAACTTCCACTGGTAGTTGCTACAGCACAATGCTTCTCATTCATTCAAAGAGTTTAACCCTTGTATGATGTTCGGGTCTGTGGGACCCGTCTTCATATACATCAATAGTTTAGAAAAACCTTTGCTTCCTTGTAAATTTGTTGATTTTTTCCCCACTCATAACTTGATGAAATTTGATTTTCTTTTTTTATTACATTTTATTAAAAAACAACAAAAAACGAGCAGCACTTTAATTGAAAAATGTGATGTAATAAAGGTAAAGGGCAAATATTAACCATATATCGTCGCTGTCGGGCGGAAACCTCGTATGTCCAAATTTGGTCAATTTCATATTTTTTCACATATCGATGCTATTGGTCAGTCCCCACGTGGGTCTGTTATTTTTACAAGTTATTAACCAATCTAAAGTCTTGAAAATAGCTTAAATAACTCCATTGGACACTTCAATTGTCCACCACTTCCTCACTCCGCGGGAGAGCTTCACGGCATATTTCTCCTCAAGAAGAGTCGCAACGAATCAACACGTCTTCTGAGGTAAATGTCTTCAAAACACTGGGCTCAAAGAAAAAAAAATCTTGACCCCCGCTAGTTCTGGTGCTCGTCTGAGGACAGGAATTTAGCGCAAGACAATCCACTGCAACGCGGACTAAACCCTGTGCACTGCAGATAAGGTACGGTGTTTTTTTATTTCCTGAAAAATAACGGTTTTGGAGATACGAGGATTCCGCCCGACAGCGACGATATTCTGTTTATATTGCTTGTAATTGGAATGAAGTAAACATCTGTAGAGTATTTTAACATAAAATTTTTGATTGGTGTTGAATTAAAAACCCAAAAATGCAGCGGGTCCAGCAGACCCACCAACACTGGCTGAGTAACAAAAATACGAACACACAAGGGATACAAGGGATAAAGCCTGAACTCCTCAGAGCGGTCTGGGAGCGGTCCAGAGACCCATATCCTGGTTGTCTTGAAAAAAAAAAAAAAAGGTGATCTGAATATCTTTTCCTTGAACATTTGCCCAATCTGTAAGAGATGTGGACCCTATCTGCTCTTCTGCTCTTGAAGCATACCGAGTAATGTGACTGGTCACTTCAATTCGTAACGTTACGTTTTGTTATTCCGAGGAAAGAGTTGTTATGGTTACTGCTGTATTAAAAACCACACTTGTATTCGAGTGAAGCTCTGTAATTAGTTCACTTTATTGCCACCGAGAGCATCTCGATCGGCTTCTCGTTCGCAGATGTTCTCGCATAAGGACACACCGTGCATCCAAAAAAAAAAAAAAACACCAAAAACAAAACACTTTGTTTTTTAACGCTTGAGTGTTGGCACCAGATGAAAAATACTAAAACCCAGCAAGATGATGACCCCGTTGCCTACCGCTCTGCCTGACATATGGATCTTCTACTCGGAAGTGAACGCAACCCTGAGATTCTGAGCCCGGCCCCCAAGAATATTGACTCCTGACACAACAGAGGCATCGCGGCCTTCTTTTTAGGCTAACGCTGGTGTTGTAAGAGGAAAAATAAAGCGGCTGTTATATAAGAGTTCGATACGGAGTGTATTGTAGGGCTGCAGGAGGACTGGAGATTCGGTTACTTCAGTTTACTTTTATTTCTATAGCGCTGTACTGTAGGTGTCTCTTCTGGGTGATGCCGGATAGTCTTCTAATAAATCATTACTCTTTTACAATTAAAGTCAAAAACGTAACGAGTTGCGCTGAAAGGATGTCCGGTAACTTAAGAAGCTTGGAATTTCAATCCGAATGCAACATCTTTGCCTTTCTGAAGCTCCCCAGCAGCAGCACCATGAGATATCTGAACAGATTTATGCATAGCCAAAGAAATCTGGTGTCTCTGAAGATGGTGACAGATGAAGAGTGAAAAGTCAGAACACCGCTCCGTGTTGAACTACAGTCGCCCCGTCTTCTAAAGTTCAGATAAAGATTGGGCCCGTGGCCCCAAAAGAGCAATCGATAGGTTTGTTTTGGCACAGCACTGCTGGGCATGAAAAAGATATCGACTGCACAACATGAAAAGGAATTGACCCTTGAGTTTCTGCCTAAAATGCAGGAGGGAAGTGAAGGAGTGAAGGAAAGGCATTTGGGATGCTGGTGGTGGTGGTGGTGGTTGGGTGGAAATGAAAGATGGTTGAAAGAACGAGAGGAATAAATAATGCAAGACCAGGACGAGCCAGAATTTTGCAGAGATTTCCACTCGTTCTAATTATTTCCTGAAGTCTCGGACACTCGCTCTGTAAGAGCTTCCACAGAAATCTGACCTCACCGCCTTCCCGTTCCAACAGATCTCGGCTGGAAAACACGCTAACGATGAGCTCATGGACGTGTTCACACCCATTGTGTGTTCTGGAGCGCTGTCTCTCGGAAACGGGCCTTACGGCATAGAGCTGAGTTTATTTGTTGTTATTTATACCGATGTTGAGTTTTCGAATCTGATTGCTCGAAAGGTGTTAAAGATAGAATTAAAAAATAGAGTTACAATTAGACATCTTAATTCTATACACCGATCAGCAATAACATTAAAACCACTGACATCTGAAGTGAATAATGGTTATTATCTCGTTACAGAGGCACCGGCAAAGGAGTAGGATGCATGTATTAGGCAGCTAGTGAACAGTCATTTCTCAAAGTTGATGAGTTAGAAGCAGGAAAAATGGTCAACTGTAAAGGATCTGATGCCCCTTTTCCACCGAGGCAGTTTGAGTGCTGGTTCGGAGCCTAATTTAGAACCAGTTCTTTCTTTTTCGACAGCCAAAGCACCGGCTCTGAACCAGGAAAAGTGGTGCTTAAGTAGCACCAAAACGTTGCTGGTCTAGACTTAAGAACCTCTTGTGGGCGGGGCTGTGGGCGGGGCTACTGTTAGCGCATTTGTTAATGTACCTTAAGTATACTAATGTTTAATACACTTTTACTTTACCGCGATATGATACATTATCAGCACACATGATAGTAAGTAGCTACATGCTAAGGCTAACTTTTTTCTGCGTTAATGATAAAATAACGTTATGTACTTTCCGTTATTCTCGAGTGCAACCTCCGTTTATACAGATTACATGGAGCTGCACGTACACGTTGGATTCACTGCGTTTGGATGCTAATGTAGGTTCACAAAGACATGAGCATTAACAGTAAAGCAACATCCGTCATTGTTGATGTGTTTGTGTTTGCCGCTGTTGCACTAACGTTGCCGGGACACGTGACACTTATACAGTGACGTCAGACTTGGCTCTGTGACGGCTCTCTAACCGATGGAAAGGCAAACCGGTTCTTAGAAGGTTCGCCAATGGAACCAACTTTGAACCAGCACCAACACTAGCTCTGAACCAGCACCCGGTTCTTTTTGGTGGAAAGGTTACTTTAACTTTGAGAGCCAAATAGCGACGACTAGATGACTGGGTCAGAGCATCTCCAAACCGTCAGGTCTTGTGGGGTGTTCCCAGTCTACCGTGCTCATAGTTTATTCCATGGTATTAGTGTTCGAAATGTTATCGGTTCTGTAGTAACGACATGCACAAAGATCCATCATATGAAACCGATTGGGAAAGTTTGAAGGGAAAAAAAAACAAAAAAAAAAAAAAACAAAACATTGAAACATCGCTCTGCTTGAGTTTTCAGTAAGGAGATGTTTATGCAACAGTTTAAGGAAGGAGTCTCCAGTGTCAGCGCTTTATAACAGGACATTTTCTCTGTATCTGTGGTTTTTGTTTTGAAAAGAGGGCTGTTTATAGTGATAGTGAACTAGCCTGCTTCGCTAAAGTTCCAATACAAAGACCAGGAACGAGCTCAGTTAATAAATATAAAATTGAAATTCTTTGAACAATTTCTACTGTAATAGAAATAAAACACCTCAGGATGCGCTGCTGTCGGAAATAAATGAGTGGCACATCGTTTCGGTCACACGAACGTTGTTTAAATATACACATTCCTCATTCCTCGCTTCATATTTTGACAGGATTGAACACTAAGGCTGGACAAAACAACAGAGTATCGTAGGATATCGAAAGGTTTTGATGCTGTTAGAACACCAGCACCACCGAGAGAGGGAACGTCTTACCTGAGAGTTTCATGAGCAGTTCGGATGCCACCTTGACATTGATGTCGTGGCTGAGGATGCTGCCCTCTTGGCGCGGCCTGCTGGGCACCGCGGGGGCGTCGTGTCCCAGGCTGAATGGTGGACATCTCGCTGGACTCAACGCCTCCTCTGCCTCGGGCTCCTCCTTCACGCAGAACCCGCTCTTCAGCGCCTCCTTCTGGTTTGCCGCTGTGAAAGAGGAATGGAGTTAAAGACAGAAGGATAAACCAGGGATTCAGAACCATCTTTCCTTCTGACAACACAAACAAACAGGAGAAAAATAAATAATAAATAAATAAATAAAACACGGACACAAAATAGGATTTTCAGCATCTGCGCTTTATCACTAAAGCCACAGCAATAACCATCATGCATTTGAAGCGAAGGATGTTTATTTATTTATCCAATTTCTTTTGTCTTCATTGCCTCGGGGGCTGAAATTGTTCAGTGGGTTCGTTTTGCATCTGGGATCTGGGCCACACAAAGAGCTCGGAGGAGGATGCTGGAAGGAAGGTGCACCAGGCAGCACTGCAGGGTTATTTTAGGAGAAACACGATCATAGTGTTGTAGTGGCATCCTGAGACTCGACACACACAGTCTAGTCTAATAAACTCAGAGAGGGAGGACCTACAGGGCTTTAGTGAACAACACGGGTATTATCAAGGCCTTTCATCATATCCTGTATGTTCCCCCTCAGCGCTTAGCACAGGCCGTGATGGAACCCACTGAGAAATCAGACGTTTGGTCTGAAATTCTGTACATAACCCCAGAACATTTACAGACTCAAGGTATGTTTGCAGTCAAAATTTGAACCTTAAAATGTACAGATAACAACCTGAGGTAAAAACTTCCAGATTTTTTTATTTTAGCCAGCTGGAAAATTTTGAGAAAAGCAGCAAGGAACTCTTTTATGTGTGTTATTTATCCTGCAGAAGATAACTGTAAAACAAAAATATAATAATCGACGCGAGTCACAGTTACCAGGCCGGAGGTGATCATTTTAACGCCACATGCTAAAATCTTTTATTCCAAAGCTATCAGTATTTTTTATTAATAGAAAATGTTTCATTAATAATTCCCACAATTCCCGGAGATCGTTCATGTATTCTTCATATTAGCGTGTGATAAATTTCTCCGAGCTCTGACAATAAAACAGTGGCTCTGTGTGAGCCAGCACACCTTCCCACTGCTGTCTGCATTTCATACAGAAAGCAAACATTTTATTTGCTGAAGGATCTCTGTGAATGCCGCTATGGTCTATTTGCATAAAAAGCTCATATCTTTCCGTGACACACGAGCACAAAGCCCGTCTGAATGCTGCTCCTTGTTAAATCGTGTCCTCTTCGCGTACACACCGGTGTTTATTTGTCGAGCTCGTGCTTATCGTTTTGCTAACTGTCAGGATTAGCCTGGGCGCAAAGGCGAGCGTTTGATAATGCCAGGGAATAAAGCCATCAGGTCAATTTCAGAGCGTGATTAAAATGGCGTGTGCTCAAAATGACGACGAGGTGCTCTGAGAGTAATTAAAGCGGCCGCTTCTGGCCTCCGGGCCACATTATGGCCAGGTCAAATCTAACAAACTGACTGCACAGCATGTTTGTTTTGACTGTCTCCATTAAGCCTAAAGGCTGCTGAGTATGATGTGTTATTATGCACAGTGGAGTAATGGGGAATGGAGCAGAGCCGTTTCATAGGTTAGCGTGAGGCTAATCAAGCTATACGCTGCAGAAATAGGCCATTTCTAATCAGGCACGGATTAATAATTAATATCAAGACGTGGAGCAGCTTCTGCACACTGCCAAGAACAGAACGCAGGCTGGGGCTTCTCTCTGACACAAACTCACACTAAACCCTGCTTTCTCCATAGGGCCTTCTCTATACAACATATCTGTCCATCTTTATCACATGCTATTTTTTTCTTTCCCACCAGAGACCAGATGATTGACACGTGATTAGCGATCTGATGTGTGAAAGATGGAGTCAAAGTAGATGATGATTCAATATGTTGGGTGTAGATGTGGTTTAATACACTACAGTATGATACAATCAGTTCAGTATTTTAAGAGTTTAACCACACCTCCTTCAACGATACTGACAGCCACTAAAAGGCCACACCCCCTTCAACGAGACTGACAGCCTCTAATGACAGACTGGTGGCTACTAAAAGTCACAACTCCTTCACTAAAACAATCAGCCACTAAAAGACACACCTCCTTCAACGAAGATGACAGACACAGAGGCCACACCTCAATCATTGAGACTGACAGAGACAGAGGCCACACCTCCATCATTTAGACTGACAGAGACAGAGGCCACACCTCCATCATTGAGACTGACAGAGACAGAGGCCACACCTCCATCATTTAGACGGACAGAGACAGAGGCCACACCTCCATCATTGAGACGGACAGAGACAAAGGCCACACCTCCATCATTGAGACTGACCGAGACAGAGGCCACACCTCCATCATTTAGACTGACAGAGACAGAGGCCACACCTCCTTCTCTCAGACTGACAGACACAGCATCATTAAGAATGACAGACACAAGAGGCCACACCTGCGTCTCTCAGACTGACAGACACAAGAGGCCACACCTCCGTCTCTCAGACTGACAGACACAAGAGGCCACACCTCCGTCTCTCAGACTGACAGACACAAGAGGCCACACCTGCGTCTCTCAGACTGACAGACACAAGAGGCCACACCTCCGTCTCTCAGACTGACAGACACAAGAGGCCACACCTCCGTCTCTCAGACTGACAGACACAGCATCATTGAGAATGACAGACACAAGAGGCCACACCTCCGTCTCTCAGACTGACAGACACAAGAGGCCACACCTCCGTCTCTCAGACTGACAGACACAAGAGGCCACACCTCCGTCTCTCAGACTGACAGACACAAGTGGCCACACCTCCGTCTCTCAGACTGACAGACACAAGAGGCCACACCTCTGTCTCTCAGACTGTCTCTCTCTTTGCTTTCTCTGTCTTTAAATCTCTTTTGTTCCTCTCCCAGGTGATCGGCGATGTGATCCCTCACTTCTGACATGGCTAACACTCGCCTCCCAGCAGTTATCTGATGTCCTCTTGGCCCAAACCTTGTAAATACACTCTCCATAACAGTACAGGCACGCGTGTCATCAATCTGCGCCGGGCGGTCGTTTGGCTGAACTGATGGCTCAGATTAACGACAACGCGAGTGCAAAACGCAGTTGGACGGAGATGCAGGCCAGGTGACGTGACGTGGCCGACAGAGCGTGTGACCTTCATGCACGGAAGCGAGTGGTGTGTATGGGGGCACCAGAGGGGGTTCGACTCGGGCACCGGCTGGAAATGTCACCAGTCAGGCATCAGCGGGCGAACGGAGCGAGGCCGGGTCAGCACCTGGAAGGGTGTCCTCTAATTAAGAGCGTGTTGGGTCGCGTGTCCTATCAGACAGGGACAGGGCCATACACAAACATCCCCCTAAACACACACACACACACACTTCCTCTCCAAGACACCATAAAAGTACAAGTTGGAGATGCGAGTGCAGTGACAAAGTCACACCACTCTGGTGACCTTTCGGATTCTGGCTAAAAATAGGGCAAAATTTCCATTCAAATTCATGTTACAGTGAGCGCTGAATAATTTATCAGTTTGATCCGGCAGCCGGTTTGTGTTCTTATCCTCTTTTTTCCTTTAAGCCCCTAAAGTCCACAGGTCTCAAAAAATACATATCATAAGCTGTGTGAAATGAAACAAGTCTGATTCTTTGATTTGAAGTCGTTACGAGTATCTTTCTGCTTTAAAATTCCAGGACATAAAAACATTTCCCTTATACATTACGCGATACGCAATGCGTTCTTCTGCCCCAGAATGTGGTCAGTCAGCCTCTGGTGTCCAGAGTTTCTACAGAAATTCTGAGAATAACGTGGCTAGCGAGCGAAGGGGACGTGTACTCCAGATTAGCGTTCTGCAAACAATTAAAACTGAATCCTCACACATGAAGGGGCTTAGCCAAAAACATTTGTCACGTTTAGCCTTAACGCAGTTCATCAATCGTGCAAAGTCTGTATTATCACCATGGCAACTGCTGCAAAACGTTTCTATCTCCATCACTTTTTCTAGTTTCATACACTGTTTTTAATCATTTGTCCGGTCAATCTGCTGAGTGTGAGTGAGTAAAGAACATCGGCCAGGTCTAACACAGGAGACGGGAATTTAAAAAAAAAAAAAAAAAAAAAAAAAAAAAAAATAATAATAAAAAAATCGACAAATGAAACTATTTGATAGGACACGCGACTCGAAGGTTAGACATTAGGCCACGCCTCCTGCCAGAGTCTTGGAAGAAAATCGTTCAGCTATGACTCTTTTGATTCAAATTCCGAGCGTCATGCGTCATATTGTCAATGTTTACATTATATCGATCAAATTATTATTAATAAAATGGCTTCACGGCTATAAGAATTCTACGCTACAAATACACCTTTCTCTTTGTGCTGCGTGATTACAGTAACATCAAGACCCTGCGCTCTGGCTACTGCAGCCGTTCTCGTTGTGGCTGTCAGCTACCAGACGCACCCCCCCCCCCTCTCTCTTTCCCCTCATCCATCTCTATGGCAGATGCTTGTCGAGTCCTCCTCACCTCTGCCACTGTCCTGACTGGCCACTATCACTTCACTTCATTAGCCCTGCACCCCTGTAACAGCGGCGTGCTCTCCGCTGCTAATGTCAGCACGCTGGCTTCAAGGGCCAGACACGGCCGTGTGATTGGCCGTCACACACACACACACACACACACACACACACACACACACACACACACACACACAGGTACAGGAGCTGGCAGTCACAACAAAGCCTGACGGTCCCCAAGACAAAGGAGACCGTGCTGGGAAAAAAAACAAACAAACAAAAAAAAAAAACCCATTTCTGCACCATTTCAAAAGAGCAAAAGTGATGACACTAATCAGTGCAAAAAAAAAAATATTTAGTTAAATTAAACAAAATTTACTTAACAAAATAACGTTTCAATTAACAGAGTTTACGATTATAATGGTTTTCTTATTTTAGACATTTGCTTATTTCTGCTACAAGGAACAATTAAAATATGAATTTCAGGTCATTACTTAAATGGCAGGTACCTTAGAAACAAAATAGAATCATTTCATTTCATTTCCACACCAACTGTATGTTTTTTTTATTTGTTTTTATTTATTTATTTATTTTTATTAACAAATAAGGATCCTATCTATTGGCTAAACATGTCAGTGTAGTGAGTGTGAGTACGATAAATTATTAAAGCTAATGAATTAAGAACTTATCATTGCTTTGCTTCTCAAACCTGGAGGAGGATGAGCTACGGCAGCAGAACGCCACGTCCGCTCGGCTCGTTCGTGTTTGATCTCTCTCATCTACGTGGTGTTTCAGGCTGCAGACCCTCCGCTCACAGGATGGGTTTTTTTTTTTTTTTTTTTTTTTGCACTATTCTGTGTAAACTCTGGAGACAAACTGGTGTGTGTAAAACTTCCAGATGATCAAGAGTTTCAACAGTTAAAAAACTCGAACCAGCCCATCTGGTACCACCGTCGTGCCACGATTAAAGTCACAGATAACAGACTGTTTCTTCATTCTAACGTGTGATGTGAATATTAACTGAAGCTGTTGACTTGACATCTGAAAGATTTTACACACTGGCTGATTAGATAATCACTAAAATGACCAGGGCTCGTATTCATGAAAATTCTCAGGGTAAAGAGTTTCTCCTAGTGACAAAATTCTAAGAAAATTCTTTGTTTCCCCTTAAAATTAAAGAGAGGATCCTAATAAAGATAAAAGTTAAACATGAAGCATCTTAACCCTTAAAAGAGCTCATAAGGTCACGTGTCTCAGATGTTTACATTTACATGACACAGAACATCTTTAATATGATCACGAACGTAATCCCTACGTGATACAGTCCCAAATATCTTAACATAAGGACAAAGTGAAGGCTTATAATAGACCAGAGCTCGTAGTTTTCTTTTCATATTGGACAACCAATCACAGTCTTCTACAGAATGCATCATAGCTGATAACAGGGTTAAGCCCCGCCTCCACTCTAAGATAAAAGTTGCTGTATTGTCCTTGTTCAGAGTTGCTCTGAGATCGGTCCTGAATCGGTCTGAAGATAAGATTCCTAGTAAGACATTTAGGAGCTTCTTAGCATTCTTAGAAACTCTTAAGAGCTTCTATTAAGGTGGCCAGTGAGCACATAGTTGCTGTCACAGTTGCTGTTGCTTTCTCGGTCTCCTTGCGCCGGAGCGAATAGACGTTTTAATCCGCTGCCTTTTTTTTATATTTATATTTCAATCTCCACGCCAACATGTCAGCCTTCTCTCCTCGTCCTCCGCGCCTCACTCTGGCTGCCATGGTGAGAAGTGAAATGAATAGGTAATGCTAATCCCTGGCTGCCTATAGGGATATTTTAATCTTGCAGGCTGCACGGCTCTAGACCCAGCGTGCAAAAGCACAGAGCTGGCGTGGTGCGTAAAACAAAACGAGTGAGCTGTGATGCCTGGTGGAGATCACAGTGAAGCGGAAGAAGAGGAATAAATCGTGACGGAAGTCGGTTTTAATCTGTTTGAGGAATTTTTTGTACATTAAAGGTGGGGTCTCCGTTGTTTGAGAAATGCTTCAGAAAACTGCGTTGGGCTGCCAAACAAAACAAAAACAAAACTAACGTGTAGCCAATGAGCAGAAAGGGGCGTGTTTTGTCGATATGGGTGGAGAGAGTGTTCAGTGTGCATGTCTGACATTAGCAGAAAGCGGTTTTAACGTTGACATGGAGGATAAAAACAAAGAAAGAAAGTGAAGAAAGGATTACGATAAGGCAAGATATAGGACGTGTTAATATAGGATCAGCTTTCCAGCGCTGGAGAGAACTGAACGTCTTCCGCGTGAAACTGAGCTAAACCTTTCACGGTACAACACACAGTACTACAAAAACACATTTGTATTACCATAGTATTACTCACTGAGTTCATTTATTGTTAAAAATATCCCCTCGGTCAGCTGCCCCAACAGGTTCCGCTATAATACTTCTCTGGGTTATACTTGTCTGATGTATATGTGAGGCGGAGCCATCAATACAGGGGTGGGACCCATTTGTGTTAGGGGCGTGTTTGTTTTTGTGATTTCATATGTCAACATTGGCTTTCAAACAACGTACACCCCACCTTTAATGGAAAATAAACAGAAGTAGACATTAACCTGACACTGTTTAGTGTATCGCACGTGCTTGTATTGTATATTACAAATGCTGGATCGAAGATAATCGATAATAATGATAAATGTTCTTAGGACCCAAGTCAGTATGGTTGGATTTAATCTGCTAGCATTCGTTATTTAAGCCGGTTTTACTCTGCATGTAAAGTCACACAGATTGTAACAGAATTCCTTTGACATGAGTCAAGAATGCGTAACATCACGTGCTAAATTTAAAGCAGTGACGACCAAAGACTCTCGATAACGTCTAAGTGTCAGAAATGTGACTGCTGCGTGTCTAAAATCCACCAATAAGAGGATGGCACAGGACGAGGTGGAACTCATGGGATGGCTACAAATACGCTAGCTGGAAATACCCAGGAAGGAAGTACAACTATTTTAGACCTGTGACATCGCAGTGACCTTGACCACATCTGGATCAATTCCAAAATCTAATCCGATCGCCTGCTGGTTATGATGATAGTTCCACATCAACCGTACGAAACCTGCGGCGACTCGATAGAATGCCTCCATCACTCAGCGGCATTAAATCGGTGTTTACCGTGTGAACTGATTCCCAGATGACGCTGTAGACAGAATTTCTTCTTATTCACAGGTTTGTTGTCAGGATACAAGTTTGGGAGAAGAATTTTTATCGGAGAAGAAAGACGAAAGAAAACGGTGAATAGTAGAAGCGTTAGGACAGACCACAGATACGATGAACAGGACAACCACAGTATGGCAAAAGCTCAACAGGGAAACAAGCTCTGCTGTATGGGTTAGAGACTGTAGCAGTGAGGAAAAGACATGAGGCAGAGATGGAGGTAGCAGAGACGAGGATGTTGGGGTTCTCTTTAGGAGTGTTGAGGATGGACAGGATTAGGAACGAGCACATCAGAGGGACAGCTCAGGATGTCTGTTTTGGGGACAAGGACAAGAGACTAGATTGAGATGGTTTGGACATGTACAGAGGAGGGAGATGGTTATATTGGTAGAAGGATGTTGGAGATGGAGCTGCCAGGTAAAAGGCCAAAGAAGAGACATACAGATGTGTTGAAAGAGGACATGAAGGTAACTGGTGTGAGAGTAGAGGATGATGAGGATAGAGTTAGGTGGAAACAGATGATTCGCTGTGGTGACCTCTAACGGGAAGAGACGAAATTAGTCAAAGATTTAAGAAGCTGCTGTAAATTTTATCGTTACTTGGTACTTGAATGTTAGTTGCTGCATAATCCAAACACACGATAACTGAAATCAGCTTGTGAGACAAGTAAATGTTTAATTTCAATTCATTTACCTTCGACTGCAAGCACCTGATGATTCCACCATGTTTTTTTCAACTCATGAATACGATCTTTTTTCGACATGACTTGAACGCACCACTAAACAGACAGAGGTGAGAGAGTTTAGCGAGGCATGTGACATGCTGGGGCTGATGGGTAATGTAGCTCTGCTATACCCTGACAAGCTTTAAGTGAACACACTCATATTTTTGAAGATGTAGAAAATGTCGTTGCTCTTACTGTACGACATCGTTTAATTAAAAAGCTTCAATCGAAACCTCTTTAGCATCTGAGCTGCGCGTTAGGCTGAACGCTGAGGTGTGGGCTGGCAGGTGTGAGCTGTGCAAAAAGTGAATCTTCTTAATGAAGCACAGACACAGAAGCACAATATCGTTCAACGCAGGGATTCTTCCGTGTTTGTATTGCCTCGCTGAGTTTACACAAATTTTATTCAAAGTGGAATTCTTTTTAAAACGGTGTCCTGTTTAGATAAAAATGACAACGTGCCATTTGGAAGCCGAACGAGTCGACTCTTATTGGTGAGCCGATTCAAAAGATCTGACTCTGTGGAAAAAAAATACTATGAGGTGGATGTGAAATGTGAAGAGACAAGGTTTATGGGTAATACAGGGAGTGGGATTACACACACACACACACACACACACACGCACACACAAAACAAATCACATTCGAGTCAAAGCAAACTGTAGCAATGGCAGTATATGGGCATGGTGTAACATTCTAAGCATTTAAACAGTCTAACTTTAGAAAAGTGAAGTGACGATAAATTCATTGGAGATCAGGAAGCTGGGGATAAAAAAAAAAGAAAGTCTTCATGATGTATAAATCCCAAATAAGTTTTTGTACAGAATGTTTTTTCCCTTTTTCCCTCTTTGTTAAATCATTTCTTTTATAAATAGACATGAAATAAATGTACCGTTGGGACTCGATAAGTAGATTTAAAAAGCGATGATGGTCTGCTGTAGGTATTGTGGTGATATTTGTGTTATAATATCCACCTGAAAAAAATAAAATAAATAAATAAAAAAAAACCGCTTGAACGGTAAGTGCATAGCACACGGCGAGGACGTGAAGATGCCTGTTGCTAGAGGTAACAGCGCGAGTCACCTCGGGTCATGGTCACGATTCGCGGTCGGTGTTGTGTTCAAGCTGCATGCTGTAATTAGTGCGGTGCAAAATGTTCCATCTCTTTTCAGTGAGTTAAATGAATTGGCTCGGCTTACTGATGGAGGAGTTGACTCTTTTTAACTCATTTGAATTGACTCGCTATTTGAGATATTTTCACGAGTTTTACACGACCTAAGACACTTGTGTGACTGTCGGATTAGACGCAGGTGTGAAAGACATATCTGATTTAATACGAATCTATTTAAATCAGATATATCTTTCATATGAGGGGGCACGGTGGCTTAGTGGTTAGCACGTTCGCCTCACACCTCCAGGGTTGGGGGTTCGATTCCCGCCTCCACCTTGTGTGTGTGGAGTTTGCATGTTCTCCCCGTACCTCGGGGGTTTCCTCCGGGTACTCCGGTTTCCTCCCCCGGTCCAAAGACATGCATGGTAGGTTGATTGGCATCTCTGGAAAATTGTCCGTAGTGTGTGAGTGTGTGAGTGAATGAGAGTGTGTGTGTGCCCTGCAATGGGTTGGCACTCCGTCCAGGGTGTATCCTGCCTTGATGCCCGATGATGCCTGAGATAGGCACAGGCTCCCCGTGACCCGAGGTAGTTCGGATAAGTGGTAGAAAATGAATGAATGAATGAATATATCTAATCCGACAGCCTGGTCAGGATACGAGCTGAAAGAGTCGAATCATTTTGGTGAATCGCTGGTAAAGCTTTGGAATTCCCATCCCCATTCCCTAGACAGCTAAACCTGTTTCTTGTTTAGCATCACGTCCCCAAATTGACCTCTGTGCAAAATGACGGTCATATTTAAAATGGGAGACAGCGTTCCATCTTGCTTACTATATATTCATTTGAGTCTCTCTCTCTCACACACACACACACACACACAAAGACAAAGACACACACACTGTAGATCCACACAGCAGCTGATTGCCTGTGACAGAAGCCACACCCACCTCTGCAGCACGAGACCCAGGGCGCTCATGCGGTGGCCTGCATTTCAAAGCGCTCCTCAGGCTTTTATTCCTGAATGAGGATGGGGATCAGCGCTGAGCGTCTGATGCTCGTGTCAGCGTGCGTGGCAAATCAAAGCCGATTGGTCTAACGGGCTGAAAAGATCTGCAGCGGCCCAATAAAAAAAATATGACAGCCCAATTATGTCAGAGGTCAGAGAGAGTTCAGTGTGTGTGTGTGTGTGTTTGAGAGAGAGAGAGAGAGAGAGAGAGAGAGAGAGAGAGAGAGAGAGAGAGAGAGCGATAAAGAGAGAGAGAAAGAGCGATAAAGAGAGAAAGAAAGAGAGAGGGAGAGAGAGAGAGAGAGAGAGAGAGAGAGCGATAAAGAGAGAGAAAGAGCGATAAAGAGAGAGAGAAAGAGCGATAAAGAGAGAAAGAAAGAGAGAGGGAGAGAGAGAGCGATAAAGAGAGAGAGAGAGAGAGAGAGAGAGAGAGAGAGAGTTTTGCCTGAGGATCTAAAAACACTACCCTGCTGTCACTGGCTTCACTCTTCTCCCTCTCCACCTCCTCCTTTCATCCCTGCGTGCTGTTCTCTCTCTCTCTCTCTCTGTTTCTCTCTCTCTCTTTCTCTCACTCCCCTTCTTCCTCTACGTGGAGTTGCTCTCGCAGGACCGCGACAGCAGCCGACATCAGGAAAGAGCTGTTCGTATGTAAACAGTGTTGTGCCTCCACGGCGTGCATCCTGGCGGTGTTTGGAAACATTTACGCGTCCAGATTAAATTCCCGGCCACTCGCATGCCGATACGATGAGGTGTGAATCTGTTTTTATTTAACTGGGGTCCTTCTGAGAAAGCAGGCCGATTTGTCTGCGTTCCTGCGACGTATCTTTACTTTCTGTAGTGCTTCTTCACCAAACTCTGAGGTACAGAACGGCGCTCGAAAATGACCCATGACCCAACATTCAGTCATGTGGATCTCACTCAGGTACCATGCCAGCCAAACAAGGACATATGGGCGGAGCTAGTACATAATACAGATTGTTGATTGGACGCCAGAACCGAAACCGTCTCTTACTTTCTCCTTTCAAATGCCAGCTTAAAGATTTAATCCCACAATTAGGAACAAGCTCCAGATGGATTCCTTTTTACTCAATTGGTGTGGATAAATATTGGCACCCTTGACAGCATTCGGGCTATCGTTGCTATTAAGACAAATTCAAAAATCAAATCAAATCAATCTGGCATCGAATCGATCTGAATCCAATGAGAAGAATCCAACACTCTTTATTTGGGTTACTAAAAAATATTTTGAACATTTTCAGTACTATTTCACAAATCGTGCCAGTCACTAATCATAATACAGGCGTAGCGTCTGTCAATCCAAGAAAACAATCAAAAAACCTTCACGAACCGTTTAGCTCCACCCACTCAAATTTGCATAATGCTTGAAACCCACTTTTGACGAGGCGTTGTTGAATTTTTGGGTTGTCTTTACAAAATCTGCTTCTAAGCACTCAGCAGTATGCCGATGATTCGATCGCATTAATCCCTCGGATAACTCCAGACTCCAGATTATCAGAAGTTCCTGGTTCGGTGTTCTTTGTTCAGTCAATCAGCTTTCAGCAGACAATTGGCGTTGACCTACTGTTTCAAAATCTACATTTTCTATTCGTTTACCTTATATATTTAATTTTATTTCATAAATTTACATATCTTTATCTAAAAATGCTTGGACCCATTGTTTGGGTCCCATGGACATTATTTCTGCCACATTGGGAATATTTGTTTATTAAATGTGACTACACATACAGACACACACACACACACACACACGATGCATCCATCCAGGAGGTCACACACTCGAGAGCAGAGGGCCGCTAATCACTTCCAATTACGGACTCCTTCTTTATTATGAATTATGCATGAATTTTTAATTAATTTAATGTTCCAAAGGTTTTTTTTTTCCTGTTTTCTTTTCCTCCCCCACGCCAAGATCTCAATCTAATTACTGTGTGTTAAGCTGGTGAGTGGCGGCCTTGTTTCTGACCTCGTGGCTGAACCCTAGGCGAGTGTCTCGCATCAATCTTGCTGTTGACTCAAAATAACCTGACACTCGCGCTGCGACAGAGTTAAACAGCTCTAAACTTTGGGCTTGTTCAAGTGAATAACTGTCAAAGCGCTGGCTCTTTAAGCAGCTCTGGAGGCGGCAGGATAATGCTGCTTTGGCGCGTGCGTGAGTGTGTGTGTGTGTGTGTGTAACCTGGATGTAGGCTGTACTGCTACATCAACATCTCTTATCTCTATCTAATGGTTCTTCATTGTACTTCTCAGTGCTGCTCCGAGAGAAGCCTTAGGCTGCACGGTATAGCACATGGTCCTGCACTAACACACTTTAACAAGCCTTTAATGGCCTTCAAATGGTGATGTACACCACTCCTTCCCAGGTCTGCTCCTTTAATTGTCCCTACAAGATACGTTTTACAGGTTTAACGAGCCTCGTAACCTCATGAAGGACTTCGGCTTCAGGTGAGTTGGTAGATATGAACAGGCTTTGTGTGTTAATTAGGTGCGTTTGAGAAATTCTACAGGAACACGACTCCACCACGGGCATAAATCAATAACAGCATGAGGTTTTTAAGATTAGTGATAGTTTCATTTTTTCTGGCTAAACTAAAAGTTGCTTTAACACTTCAACACTTTCCTGAGCAATTTATCAGTAATCAAGGAAGTAGCTGGAAAACAGCCCATGGAGCTCCTTTGAGACTCACCGGAGAGCTTCATGAGGAGGTCTGTGGCCGTCTTGGTGCTGATGTCGGGGCTAAAGAGCGATGCGGCCGGGGTGGCCGTGCCTAGGCCTGGTGGACTGGCGCTGATCCTGGGCAGATCCAGTGAGCTGCTGCTGCTGCCCGGTCGCTCTCTGACCTGTGGGAATGGCGGCGTCAGGGCGACGTCCTGAGGCTCCTCTTTGATGTGTGCGTGATTGGAGGAGGGTTCGCCCGGGGCCTGGCACAGACCGGGAGACGGCGACGTGCCCACGCCCGATGCACGCTCGACCTCGGTTTCCTCGGTGTCGGTGCACGGCTCCTCTTTGACTTTGAGCTCGGACCGTGGGAAGTGCTGGTGGCAGCGCATGTGCAGCTTTAAACTGAAGTGGCGTGATGAGGTGAAGGGACAAAGCTCACACTGGAACGTCTCGCCCCGGTCCTGGTGCTGGTGCACCTGAAATCATCCACAGTTATTCACTGGGTACTAAAAATCCTGACTCCTGATTAGTTCAAAAAAATACGGTTGCGTCTTATGAAGTTAAAAGGTCATTATTCTGTCCACTGGGAAGTTTTTTTTTCATGTTGAAATTTTCGCACGCGAATTTAGATTCTGTCTAAATGCTACTTAGTGGAAAATAAAGGATTTTTCTTGAGTAACAAAAAGGCTGAAACAATAGGAAATAAAACAAAAGCTGAATGTACAAAATATGTTGATTTCTTTTTGATAATATATAATAATAATAATAATAATAATAATAATAATAATAATAATAATAATAATTTGTTTTTCCCACTAGAAATGTGTTAATAATGTGGATTTGTATATAAAAAAAATTAATAATTATAATCATAATAATTATGACTTTCTGGCATTTATGCAATATTCAATAATATTCAATTATGCAATATTCAGTAAAATGCTGTAGATTCTAAAATAATATATTAAAATAATTGAATAAAATAAATATTAATATAAATTTAAATACATATAGATTTTTGGTAATATTGATTTAATATAAATATGATTTTTTTTTTGTGCATTGATGCAATAGTCAATATTACACAATTCTCTTTAAAACAAAAAAAAAAGAAAAAAAGAAAAAATGCTGCACGTATATTAAAACGCAGACGATTCTTATAGTCAAACAAAGTAAGTTAATGGTAAAAACCATTTGGGTGATGTAACGTGAATCTCACCTTCATGTGCGACTTGAGATTGTCTTTGCGAGCGCAGCGGAAAGGACACAGGGGACACTGGTGGCTTTTCAGCCCCGTGTGAATCACCATGTGTCTCTTCCAGTAGCTCTTCCGTTTGATGACCAGGCCGCACACGGGGCACTGGAAGGGCTTCCCGCTGTCCTCCGGTGAACCTGCGTGGAGAGAAAGAAAGAAAGAAAGAAAAAAGGAAAAAAAAAAAAAAAAAAAAAAAAGAAGTATTAGCCACCAGACCATAATCTGTGAGTGTGACACCGCTACCTGGTGGTGTGGCAGTAAAAGTGCTATTTGGGATCATATCATAGCGAGTCGAGGCGAGGCGGCGAGGTTGTTACGGTCCGGTTCGGCGTTAATTGTTATTGGTGATATGAGCGGATGTTGTATTTTTTTTTTTTTTTTGCTGCTCGCTGCCTCGATCGCTCTCCATCTTTGGAGCTGATTGGGCCAATGGAGGCTCACGGTGAGCTTTTCATTCGAGCAGGAAGATGATTATTGTTGTTGGCTCTGTATCCGGTGCACATTAGAGCTCGATTGGTCTTATTAGAAGCTGGCATGATTGCATTAGAGGCGGCTTCATAAGTATTCCAGTCGCGTGGCTTGAAAAACATCTGGTAATCAGTGTTTGGCGAAATTGCAGCGCTCAGCCGTTCATTGACCCGGAGTGTAAAACTTCGAGGCTCCTATTTGTGACGATAAACCGCCATCTGTGGCCCGACCTCGCGCTGCGACGAGATCGCCGTGGAAACTGAAGCGTCGTCCGTGCTCGTGGAAAAGAAGAAAGAAAAAAAGGAAAGCCATCAAATATCAGCTAATTCTCGCTGGTTTATACTTGAGAACAGTCAATCGTTCCTAAGATGAGTTTGTGAGCTAGGATTGTTGGACTTATGGCGTCTCTGAAGGTTCCACGTTCTCCTCTGGCCTTCTGCTGAGGCTGCGTCGCATCTGAAGAGCCTGACCTACATTCCTGGGGAATCTGCTGAGATGGACTTAGTTAACACACACACACAAAACACACACACACACACACACACACACACACACACACACAGCCTCTGTTTGGCAGCTGAGAGAGAGAGAACGTTGTGGTAATCCAAC